>NC_051334.1:116548523-116844880 GCF_015220235.1 Choloepus didactylus | reverse complement strand
TAATGGAGTGAATGCAACAAGATGACATTTAACCCAGACAAATAGAAGTTTCTTTACTTGGATTAAAATCAAAATGAATTACAGAAGTGTATTAACAGCTGAATGAATGAAACAAAGATTTGGGGGTCTCAGTTGAGTGCAATTTAAACTGGATTGATATGGCACCCACAAAATCTACATGATTTTAGGATACATCAATAGATGAATAGCGTCTATTCAAGAATGAAGGAGTGATAATATCACTACATTCTACATTAGGCAGAAATTCAGTATTTTCAGAGAAATTTACAAATTCAGGAGCACGAAGGATGGTAACTGTGCCGGTTTGAATGTATTATGTCCCCCCAAATGCCATTATCTTTGATGTAATCTTGTGTGAGCAGACATATCAGTGTTGATTAGATTGTGATTCTTCGAGTGTCTCCATGGAGATGCAACCCATCCAACTGTAGGCGATGACTCTAATTGGATAGTTTCCATGGAGATGTGGCCCCACCCATTCAGCATGGGCCTTGATTAGTTTACTAGAACACTATATAAGCTCAGACAGAAGGAGAGAGCTTGCTACAGACAAGAGGGACACTTTGAAGAAAGCACAGGAACTGAGAGAGGAGCTTCAGCTTACAGAGACATTTTGGAGATGGCCTTTGAAAGCAGACTTTTGCTCCAGAGAAGCTAAGAGAGGACAAATGCCCCAAGAGCAGCTGAGAGTGACATTTTGGAGAGAAGCCGAAGCCTAGAGAGGAACGTCCTGGGAGAAAGCCATTTTGAAACCAGAACTTGGAGTAAATGCCAGCCACGTGCCTTCCCAGCTAACAGAGGTTTTCTGGACACCATTGGCCATCCTCCAGTGAAGGTACCCAATTGCTGATGCGTTACCTTGGACACTTTATGGCTTTAAGACTGTAACTTTGTAACCAAATAAACCCCTTTTATAAAAGCCAACCCATTTCTGGTGTTTTGCATTCCAGCAGCATTAGCAAACTAGAACAGTAACTTTGAAAAAATAAATCTTTTCAGAAACAGCTGAAATAACTGGGGTTGTTAAACCTCCAAAAAAATAAGTCTTTGTGAAAACATAATTGATTAAGGATTACATGAGATAACATACTGAAAATGCCTAGCACAATGCCTGGCATAACCAAGTCTCAATTCATGTTAGTAATGTTATTAGCACAGTGTCAAACCCTTATTATCATTATTATTACTATTATTATAGCTGATGCTCATAGAGTACTTTCCATGTACTAGGCACTAGTCCAGGTCCTTAATATATACTGACTCATTTACTCCTCTTACCAATACCGTGAGATAGGTACTATTATTGGCTCCAATTTTGTAGATGAGGAAACTGAGTCATGAAAAGAATTAATCAATTGCACCGTGTGTGTCACAGATGGGAAGGGGCCTCAATGAGGACATAAACCCTGACTGATTCAGACTATCAAGGGTAAAAGGTACTTTTACTACTTTATACTTGCTCTGTACCACTCCAGAGGACAGAAACAGGACCAGTGTGTGTAAACTACTGGGAGGCAGTATTTCAGCCTAACAAAAGGGAAAAAACCAAATGATTAGAACTGTCTGAAATTTCAAAAGGATATCTTATAAGGTAATGAGTTCTCCTTCATAGGATGTAAGGAAAAAAAGAAGAGAAATGACTAAATGAATGAAATGGGACTCCTCTTGGAAAGAAATTGTAAACATGAGAAACCAGTCCTTGTTGAAGAATATCGAAGGCATAGTGAAACTTGGCTTTAAAGACATGTCACTGGAAAATTGAATAGTAAAACAGTTATGGAAAAGATATAAAGGTGAACTAATGTCTGTCTAACTGCTATCTCAAGACAATGTAAATTAGATGCCAGAAAAAAAACAAAAAATTCTTAAAACAGGAAATTTCATGTATGAATTTGTTTGGAAACTTACTAGACAGCCCAGATTTAAGAAAAAAGAAAATCCCAGTATCCTCACAGATCTGGTGGTCACTGATCCTGAAAGTATAAGACACAGAGAGGACAGGAGAGGCGAGGAGAGGAGAGGAGAGGTAATCTGCTCCCTGCAACAAAGGGCATCTGTATGAGATAGTAGCATCCAGGCTAATGGGAGTGGGTGAGATGCAGGCATGAGGTCAAAGATTATTAAAAAAAAAGATTCAAAAATATATACTTGCAGTAACAGTTGAGTATGTTAGTATGACTTTAATCCTATTACTCAGTATGTGGTCAACAGAACTATTGCATACTTTAATACTGAATGCCCTGTGTATTGCATCCATCTTTTTGGGTCTAGCAGTGCCAGGACTCTAGTATTTGTAGATTTAATGAATTAATATCAACTTTCTTGACCTGCAGCACCAAAAGGAGGCTGGTTAAAAACTTAGAGTTCCGGCAAAATCTTTCTTTATTGTGAATAATAACTGTTTACTAGTTGTGTGTGTTTTTAAAGTAATAATGCCAGGCTCTCCACCAAGACCTCTCTCATTTCAGATAACAAATGGATTTTCCGGACTATTTGAACTTAGACAAAAGTATATTTTAATTTACAAAAATCAAAGTATTCACTCTTTTTGGACTTACATCCTTTGCAAACAACTTTTTCTAGAGCTTTTTTTAATACTAGAGTATTTTTTAAATGAAAAAATTAACATTGTTCAAAAATTCTAGCTGCAAACAGCTGAAAGATTAGACTGGATCTTCTATTAGTGATATAGGTCTGGGGGCTCAAAAAAGCAAAATATAGATGTCAAGGAAAAGTGAAAGACGACAGTCTTCCATGAAAGTGACAAGAAGAGGTGAAAACATTATAATAGAACCTAAATGGACATGACAGTTATGGTTATGGATTAAAACTGGGAGAGATAGGAGATATTGATTCATGAAAGTAAAATAATCACGTTTCAGTGCAGGATCTGGGCTACAGGGGAAATAGTGGGCCTTGGTAACTGAGGAAGGGAGGGTGGGAGGAAAAAAGGCAGTATCAGAGGAAGCAGCATAGAGGAAGAAGCAATGACTCCCCAACACTGGAAGCTAGCTGTCTCTGGTAACCAGAGAAAGGCAAATATAAACAGAAGGGAGCGACAACGCCTGGTGTGTTGGGGCTGGCTGCTGCAGCACGGCCGCGGGCCAGAGCCGTAAGTGGGGATCAGAGCTCGGCGGTGACGCGCGACCCTCACGTGACCAGGAGCCTCATCTTGGTCCTTTTTGCCTGTCCAGACACTAACTCCCCATTGCCCTGTGGTCGTGGGGGAAAGCAGAAGGAAGTAAGTTCCCTTGATCCCCTTAAATCGGCGTGAGGGTCGATACTGCCTAGTAACCCTTGAAAGCCGGACAGCAGAAACTCAGGCCTTTTCCCTACGCCTCTGACCCGCCCCCCGCAACCATATTTAGGTGCAGAAAATGGCGGTCTCGGGATGAGGTGAGGAGAGTGGGGCCCGGGGAGCGAGACCCAGACACTTAGAAATAGGTTCTAAGTAAGCCTTCTCTTCCACTTCCCGCCTGATAAAAAAAAAAATGACGCGCACTGCGAGGTATGGGGCTGGGTCGGGGAGAACGAGGCTGTAAGTGCGGGGCGAGGAAAACCAGACGCTAGAGACGCTACCGTGAAGGCGACTGCGGCGAGTGCCCACAAAAGGGCGTGTGTCAATCAGTCCGTCTCTCCTCCCCACACCCCGCCCCTACCCTGTCTTGCGTTTGTCTGCAGGTGGGCACGTCACAGCGGTGCACCTCGAGGAGAGGTCGACAAGGAGCAAACCGCCAGGAGAGGTCCAGGTCGGAGGAGGGGTGGGCAGTGGACGGGAACACGGGTGCGAGGGATGACGCGGAATGGAATGGAGTCTGCGGGCCTAGCCGCCCCGCCCCTATCACTGCGGGAGAGGCCTACGGCAAGGCCTGCTGGGAAAATGGTGGGCTTTCGGGAAGAAGGGGGAGACAGGGAGTCAGAGAGAGAGACGGCGGCGGGGTCCGCAGAACCAGAAACAGCCTCTCAGTAAGCATAGATTTAAGGTCCTGGGCCCCGAATCCGGAAAAGGCAGGTATTGGAAGCCATGGCCGGGGTTTTGGCCCATCCACCAAGTATGTGACTTTACTCTGCCTTTCTAGTCTCCTAAGAATAACTGTGCTTAAAGAAGACAGTTCTCAACATGGAAAAACCATGCAAAGAAAACGAAGAACAGCCACCGAGCAAGCCAAAGATCAGTGAGGAGCGGCCTCCTTTGGAGCACCCTCCGGAAAAGCACTCCCCCGAGGAACAGTCTTCGGAGCAGTCCTCGGACGAGGAGTTCTTTCCGGAAGAACTCCTTCCTGAGCTCCTTCCTGAGATGCTACTTTCTGAGGAGCGTCCTCTTCAGGAGAGCCTTTCTAGGAAGTACCTTTTTGAGGAGCGCCCTCCAATGGAGCAGCCTCCTTGTGGAGTAGGAAAAGATAAGCTAGAAGAAGGAAGTTTTAAAGAAAGGCTGGCTCGTTCTCGCCCGCAACTAAGAGGGGACATACATGGCAGGAATTTAACCAATGAGGAGATGATAAAGGTAGCAGATGACATGGAAGAGATGAAAAGAGTAAGAAACAAATTGATGATAATGCATTGGAAGGCAAAACGAAACCGTCCTTATCCTATTTAATGTGCTCTGCTTTGAATTCTGTTTTGCCTCATATTAGTATTGCCACCTGAAATTTCTGTTTGCATTTTCTTACAGATCGTTTCCTATCTTATTAATTTTAACTTTTTGCGTGGCTTTGTTTTAGGTGTTTCTCTTGTAACTGGTATAAAACTGTTTTTATTTCCCTACAATCTGCAAGTCTCCCTCTTTCCATCATGAATTTCACCCCATATGCACGGAAAGGTGTACTTTATATAGTAAAGTGAAAAGAACAGTTTTCAAAAAGTATATATAGTATCCTGTTTTTGTAAAAAAAAACTTGTATATTTATATATTAACATACAGAGAAAAAAAAAACTGAATGTATATGCACCAGAAGCTTAACAGTGACTATCTGTGGTAAGATAATAGGTATTTTTATTTTGTTTTTTTATTTTTGCTGTATCTGAATTTTTTTAGTTTTTCAAGATGAACTTGTGTCATGCTTAAAAAAACAACACAATGACATAATGAAAAAATATGAAGCAATAAAAAAAAACTGCCATTCAGTTCATATGGTCAATGGGACACTTAATAAATACTTGTCAGAACTTAAAAAAAGAAAAAAACATATCCCAAGTTTCTTCCGAATCTCTTAGGTAGAAATATAAGTCAGGTGCTTATTACATGTTTAAGGGTCAGTCATTTCCCAGCTGAATAGGAATAATACTTGCCTTTCAGAGCTGCTGTGGACCCAAATGAGATAAAGATTGTGTGAGCTATGCTTGTCTCTTTTCCCTCACTTGCACATACAGGACCCCAAGCCCTATAGATTCCCTTCAGACATAAGGGATAGTACCCAAAGGAGGTCTCACTTGTGCTCACAAACAATTCCTGTGAGATTCCAAGTGAGTACTATATTCTGTTCCTTTCCTACTATGCTGTTCCCTTGGATACTGCCATGTCTGCTAGCACAGCTGCCTATCAACCAGAAACATGCCAAAGTACTTTGTAAGTACACACACACACATATATATATCAGCTACCTTTATACCTTTATATAAAGCTACCTTTATAAAACCTAAGATTTTTTATTGATCCTGTTAATTCTAGAAACACAGGTGGTAGTTTTTTGTTTTTTTTTTAAGTTATAACTCAGTTAAGAACCCTAAGTTCTTGAATCATCTCTGTCCTTGTTTGGGTAATGTTCATTAAGTATGTTCACTTCTCTAGTAAGTATGGTTTATATTTCCAAAAGGAAACCCAATGGGGGAAGGATTGTTTTCCAAAATTCAACATTAAAATTATTTTAATATTTTATACTAGTTGTTTCTCTTACAAAATACATAATCCTGGGCTCTATCCCTGATCTTGTGAACTCTGCTTTTCTGTAAATTAGCACACTAAAGTTGGAGAGCCACTGATATATACCCTATGCTCCTGATTTGAGTAAGAATAAACTATAGGCGCCAGCCTTCCGCGTGTTTGGCTGGACGCCCCATCTTGCAAGATCGTAAATAAATTCTTTTCTCCTCCAGAACCGAGAGAGCGTTTATTCCCTTACAGGTACCACTTTATTTCCAACAACTTGGGGGCTCGTCCGGGATCCAAAGCTTCGGAGGGGGACCCCCGAGGTGGACAAAGGGAAGGCGCGCCCCGCTGATTGAGCGGTCTCGGACTCCGCCATTGGGGGCCCATCTCCGGCAGCTAAAGGGCCCGAGACCAGATGCTTGGATCTGCCGGTTGTGGATGAGAAAAGGGGGAAAAGAAAAGGCCTGCCTCTGGTTAACCAGGCAACTCCGTGCACGGACCAAGGTAAGGAAAGAAATATTATATTACCTTGGTGGTTAAAGCATTCTGAGAGTCTGGGGCTGATCCTGAGGGAAAGATGCCCAAACAAGACTCAGAATGGGGACATTCTGATGAGCCTAGAGCTGATCCTAAGGGAAAGATGCTCAGGCAAGACTCAGAATGGGGAATAGAGGCAGTCAGCCGGCCGGGAATAAAGGGAAGGGGGTACCTTTAGGGTCCCCGGGGAACATTCCTCTAAATAATCCATTGGGAAACATGTTAAAACATTGGGCTAAAAGTAATTGGACCAAGGGAAAGGGTAAAAGAAAATGATCAAATATTATTGTTATGTTTAGACAAAAAAAAAAAAAAAAAAGGCATTTTGCTGCCAAATATATTCTGGCCAAAATATAAGGCAGATAAGAGTTGGCTTTGTGCTGACCTCGTGTGTCATGTTAATAAAAATAAACCTTTTTCCAAGGCAGAATTGAACTGTGCCATGTGGTGGCTGCAGGGAAAAAAGAAACTAAAACCTGGGATAAGCATTCCCCCACCTTATGGTTTCCCCTCCCCCACTGGGGCGGGAACCATTAAAGCCTGAGGTTTTGGTGGAAGCAGTCTATGCCCCCAGGCAATTGAAGAGCCAGTTAATGCTGATTGCTCCAGTAATTACAACCCACCAAAAGTTAAGGAAAAAAAAAAAAAAAAAAAAAGGAGAGATTTCCAAAAGTTTCTGTTTCTAAAGGCTCTTAAAGAAAGAAAGGTAAGAATCATTAATAAAAAGCCTAGCAAGGCTAGCTGAATAACAATTAACTTGATTCTTAAACTCTGGTTTATGTAAATATCCCTTTCTTGGGAGAAGAAAGGGAAATGGGAAAGAGGGCGGCTATGAGAGAAAGAGAGAGACTGCATCTACCTAAAATAAAATTGGCTGTACCCATATCCCCAAAGAACGATGAAAGTTGAGGTCTGAAGTCAAGTGGTCTCAGGCTGGGAGAGTGGAGTGGCCCACATGCATGAAAAGGGTGAGTTTGCCCTGGGGGTTGAGGGTGGGCCTTCCGCCTCAATGCTCTAGAAAAGTTTTGCCGCCTCAGGACCCAGAGGGTGGAGCACATTCCCAGGGGAATGGGAAAAGCCTGGCTGCCACCCCACTGTTCAGAGAAGGAAGAGCCTTTACCCCGAAGAGGCAGAGTCTGGGTGGCACCCCGATGTTTAAGAAGGGTGGGGCCAAAAAGGTAATCTCCCCAGCATCACCCCAGACTTTGAAAAGAAAAGGGCTGCCACAAAAGCCTCTAAAAAGGGTTGGACTCCCACTCCCTCAAGCCCCAAGAATACAATGTCATTCTGTTAATAACTCAGACTTTAAAAGGTCAGCTATATAAAGGAATTTTAGCCTAATATTCAGAGAAGATCCAAAAATCGATGAATGGCTGAATAAGCCATTAGAGGAAATATTCAGAGAGTCAACAAGCCAGGGAGGAAACAGACAAAAGTGAGATAGAGAAGTAATTGGAGCAGTTAAAAAAAAAAAAAAAAGAGGAAGGAAATTTGTAGCATGGGGTTTGTGTGATTCTCTATTCATATACTTATGTGGGGCTAAACAGGTATTAATAAATACATTTACATATTTTAGTGTGCTGTGTAATTAAGTCTAAGGCATGTGGAAGCTACATTTAAAGTCCCTTAATGTGTGTATCAGGGTATATAGAAAGTTATATGCACATTTTTTAGGACTGTATTTGGATGCATTCTGAGAGTTAAAACTTCATGAATCTAATGGGAGTTTAAGTTGTATGTTTACACAAGAATGTGGGATAGTTGTATTTGTATGTAATAAAAGCATGTAATATAATTACGTAGGAGTCTTTCAAACTGTGAAAGTTTGTCAGTGTGTAATTTAAAACTTGGCAAAAATTTCCTGTGTACTCATCTATAGTAAACTGAAGCTATTTCTTTGTGTCTTTATAGCGTATACTAGTTTGTGTGTACTCTAAAGCTGGGCAATTGTGTGCAGTTTCACAATAGTGTGAAAAATGAAAAAAAAAGTGAGAAAAACTGTGTAAAAGTTTTCTATGTATGTGTAACAGTAGTGTATTGGCTATACATGCTTGTAAATGGGAATGTATGTCTGTTTCGTATGGTTATGAGTGTGTATATAATTTATATGTGTCTGTATTCCAGATATATGAGACTGTGTATTCTTGTAAAAAGCAGAATAATTTTTCTGATATATTTTGGGCAAAAGCAAAAGGTCTATACTCAAAGTGCAAGTAAATGTTCCTATAAAAGGGTTTAAGGTTCACTAAAGCTGAATTAAACAAACTTAGAACAGTGAATGGTTCATATCTCTTCCCAGGTCTCCATTTGGTAATGCCAGGTTGCTATCTTAACATTAAGTCTAACAGGAATAAAGACACCACATATATTGTCAAATACTACACACCAAGGCTTGTCCTCCTCTCCCTGGAGAGTGGGTTTTTACTCATCTAACAGCAAAACTTGTGTGTATGTTCAGGGTATGCATATATGTGAATCACGTATATTCAAGCATCACTAAACTAGGTGTACTAAAAAAAACTGAATTTTAAGTTAGCATTTAAGAGTGGTAAGCCTTTTTATGTTCATTAATCTTAGGTTATTGTAAATTATTGTTGTCCTTTAGTCTAATTGTTCTAGCCTGAAATGTTGGTAAGTTCTTGCTGCTCTTCATGCACATGACTTCAGGAGTGTCTGTACCTAAAGCAGGTATTAGCAGTTTTACACTAGGAGAGTCATTAGAGGGGTGCAAGCCATGTGTAATTTAGTACTTAGGCAATTACAAGGTGTAGGCCTTTGGTTTTTGGTTTGCCTTTCCCCAGGAGGACTGGAGAGCTCCCCTCCCTAGACACAAAGGATCTTTTTCTTAAGAATTATATACTGGCCTTGTCTTCTACTTTATCATCTCTCAGGCACCGTGGACTGCTGGCTCAGACCCCGCCTCTTGAATTTGCTGCCCATCGACATCAGCCTGGCAGCTGGGTTCTGATCCAGTCGTGAAAAGAATCCAAACTTCAACCAATCTGGGAAGGACCCTATCAAGTCTTGCTGACAACTGAGATGGCAGTCCGAACGGCAGAAAGAGGTTGGGCTCATTACACACGAGTGAAGGGACCGGTGCCTGAACCAGACGATAAGTATCCAGCAACTCAACCTGAATCCTGGAAAGTGACTCCTACCTCAGATCCCCTAAGGATCACCTTAAATAGGCAACAGTTGAAAGAACATACTAGGAGGGAGGAAGGGCTGGATTAAACCCTATGTTTGCATTGTGCTCTGTGTATAGCTTAATGATGAAATTGCTTATACTGATCATAATGTTCTATATTCAAGGAGTAACAGGTTCTGCTAAGCTGGTTATAAGTGTAGTCAAAGGCTTAAAGTCTCAAACTGTACAATTTGATGTCTGTCAAGTAATGAGCTGTAAAAATCTAAAACATCAGCAACAACTGAGGGAGGAATATAAGCATTTATGTAAGCAGACTGTTCAAATAGAAAGCAAGATTGTTGGGGGGCGAACATTTGAGAGTATAACTTATGAGACACCTAACCCCTGTTATTCTTGAAACACTGCTTGGTGGACCACACAGTATGAGGGATGGGTCTTACCCAGGTTGGAGGGAAAACCATTAAGGGAAACTTGGCTGGAATTTAACTCTCCAGTACAAATTGACCCCAAGGTCATTAGAATACTTAAGGCCAAAAACTTAAAGCAAACCACAGAAATAGAGACAGGTTATGGAAATACAAATGCCTGGGTAGAATGGGGCAAACATACCATCCAGAGTCTAAACAGAAGTGACTGTTATGCTTGTACAACCAAACAACCCACTGTTCAGGTTATGCCCTTCCCCTTGGGGATGAAAAAGCATGAAAGGGAGTTTAAATGTATAACACTCCTCTTTCAAAATGCTACTCCTGGTGAAAGTTGTAGTACGTTGTCCTCCCTTTTCCCTCCAGTCCAGGAGGGAAGTGTCAAAGCCATACCAGCGTCTCACCTTGGTCCCGGAAACCACTCTGCCTGTCTCTCCAGATGGGAAGAAGGGCTCCAGGATCTTGGTACCATGGCTTTGTGTACACAGGTGTGGAATGTGAGCAAGGATAGTACTGGCAACTTCTCCAGCCTAACTATACCCCGAGCAGACCTCTGGTGGTACTGTGGGAAGGGCATCCTCTGGCCAACACTACCTGAAAGGTGGGGAGGAACCTGTGCTCTGGTTCAATTGGCTATCTCATTTACCCTGGCATTTGAAAGTAATAAAGTACCAACCCAAGGCAAAGGAGAAAAGAAAAATGTACAAAGTGTACCTAGTTCCTTCAATAAAAAATGTTTGTAGATAGTATAGGGGTTCCCCAGAAAGTTCCTAATGAGTTTAAAGCTAAAAATCAATTAGCTGCAAAATTTAAATCGTCCTTATTCTGGTGGGTCACCATCAATAAAAATGTCAATCATCAGCTAAAATTTATCAACTATACCAGGAATGTCATTAAAGAAATAGCAGAACAGTTAGATGCCACTAGCCGAATGGCATGGGAAAACAGAATGGCCCTAGACATGATGCTAGCTGAAAAAGGAGGCGTCTGTGCTATAGTTGGGGGAAATTGTCGCACATTCATCCCCAATAATACCACACCTAATGGAACTATCACCAAAGCCCTACAAGGCTTAACAGCCTTATTTCAGAAACTAGAAAAGAATTCTAGCATTAACAACCCACTCATAGAATGGTTGGAAAATTGGTTCGAGAAATGGAAAGGAATTGCAACATCTATTTTAATTTTCCTTATCGTTCCAGCCAAAATGTTTATAACAGCTGGGTGCTACATAATCCCGTGTGCTCAAAGGCTAGTTCAAAAAGCCATCAAAACCACTGGAATCAAAAATAAGAAAGATCCCTATGATGAGGAATGTAAAAAAGCCCTTAGCAAATTTGAGAATCTAAAATGTGAAAACTAAAAGTGTTTAAAAAAAAAGAGGAGGGAATCTGTAAGAAAGGAATAAGTTTCATTTTCACATAGAGACAGCATGGAATAAGGGGAATGGAGGCAAAACCAGTTTAAACAAGCCCCAGACAAAGAGAAGAGAGAATCTGCCTGATGTAAAGAGACATGAGGTAGTATCAGAGGCGGGAACTCACAGCAAAAAAATAAAAATTTGGGGGGGCATTGGCTAATCAGTTCAAAATCTCAATAATGAGCTAGTTGGCTCTCTGGGATTGGCTGTACAAATTAAAATCTCAAAAGATGAATTAGTTAGTGTTCTCGGATAGGCTGTAACCTCTGTAGTACCCAGTCAATGGGGAAACAGGGGAGGGACTTGCGAATTAGGAGTAGGAGATTTAAACATCGCCATTCTCTTCCTCTGGCGCGCCAGCCTTCCGCGTGTTTGGCTGGACGCCCCATCTTGCAAGATCGTAAATAAATTCTTTTCTCCTCCAGAAAAAAAAAAAAAAAAAAAAAAAAAAAAAAAAAAAAAAAGAATAAACTATAAGGTAAATTGAAGAAAATATAGATAGATGACCATATCTTAATTTACCTTGAACAGCATGAAAGGCCTGTACAAGCATATTTTAAAATTAGAAACTAAAGACCGTCTCACCAATTTTGCTATATAAAACTTAAAAGATTTCTTGTAGCAAAACAAGACTATACACGAAAAGGTAGGAGAGATAACTTAATAGCAGGACATATTTTCCATGACTGAACATCATGTAATAACTTGTGTTCCTTCCTTCTAACATGAGTAAAATGCATCAGAAATAAATTCAAAGTTGTTTTGTAATCAGCTCACAAAATGCTTGAGCCAGCCCTGTGCCCTTGGCTTTGTTTTTGTTTTTATTTTTTCACTCTGTGATGCTATTTTGGGATCTTCATATCTCCAGACCATTCTTCAAGGTTATGGCAGACTGATGATGGAGGCTCTTTGGATTGAAATTCCAGCTGGAGTGACATCAGGCACAGGGTCTTTGCAAAATGCCCAGAGACTCCCCCAACCCCATTCAGAAATTCTAATCTAAACTAACTCAATTATTTTTACAAGTGAGAAATAAGATTATACAGATAATAAGAGACAAATTTTGTGTTCTAACTCAGATTTTTCTGTATCATATCCTGTGTTCTCCCCACTGTACCACACTGCCTCCAATTTAGATGGTAGCTTTCCAGAGCTTAAGGAATAGTTGGTTTAGACTTGCTGAGTGTGTATTCTTATTGGTCTGTGCGTTTGAGTTTTCCCATTATTATGTTGCTCCAAGTAGGCAGTTGGATGTGAGTGTCTAGAGTTTTGGAAAGTGATTGGAATGGAAATAAGCATTGTGACTGGTGGCACCCGGCATATAGTAAACACCCTATAAATATTTACTGAATTAAATGAGTGAATGTAGAATCCAATTGCGTATCCTTCTGTCTTTTTCTATGAATATGTATTTTTCAAGCAAAAGTGGTTCTTCTGAACTCTCTGCTTCATAACTTGTTTGTTAAAAATGAACTTTTATTTTTTTTAACCTGCTTTTTACTAAGACAATACCTGTTTTGGAGAATATTTAGAAAACAGTGGTAATTGTCCCCTGGTGACCAGAGCCAGAACTGTGGGTTGAACACAGCTAACAAAGAGAGGCAAGGAGAGAGGCTGGGAGGAAAAAAGGCTTGATTTGTGGGAGGGGAATGCCTCAACCCTGACTTACACTGGACTGATAAAATTATCAGGCTCTTCCTGGGGATTAAGGTGGCACAAGAAGCAAAATATGGTTAGGTGGGTTTTCCCTGTCTCAAGTCCAGATAAGTGTGCTTGTGTGTTTAACCTCAGTGGTCTTATACTATTTTCATTTTTTCTCTGCTAGTGGAAACTATGTGTTTCTACTAGAAAATATCTTGAAATACAAATATGTATAGGAACAAGATAAAATCACCTATAATTCCCCTATCCAGAGAAAATAATTAATATTGAAGTGTATGCACTTACACTGTGTATGTATCCTTTTATATACTATATCAAGGTACTTAGTTATATAGTGTATATGTATAACTTTGTATATTTATATATTATATATTCTAATACCTTTATGTATTTATATATTTATAGTTATATCTTGTGTAGCATATATTTATTCCTTGCTTTTTTTTATTAGAGAAGTAGGTTTACAGAAAAATCATGCCAAAAATTCAGAGTTCCCATATACACCCCCCATTGTTAAAATTTTGCATTAGTGTGGTACCTTTGTTGCAATTGATGAAAAATATTATTATAATTATACTATTAACTGCAGTCCATACTTTACATTAGGTCCACTCTTTGTGTTGTACAGTCCTATGTTGTTGGGCTTTTTTTAGTTTTTAGTCTAGTAACATATATACAACTTAAAATTACCCCCTTTTAACCACATTCAAATATATAATTCAGTGGTGTTAATTACATTCACAATGTTGTGCTACCATGGCCACCTCCATTTCCAAAACTTGCATTATTTGCATTATATGCATATGTGCCATGACATTCACCTGTATGGGTACTCCATCCACCACACCCTTAATGATGATGTTGATGGTGAAGATAAAGTTGTTCTCTTTGATCCGAGAGGCCTATGTCTGTGGGCCACATGAATGGACAAGTTCCCCAAAAAGCATAAAGTAGAGGAAAGAGCATCATGCTTGTTTGGAGTTGGGGAAAGCAATTCAAAATGATCAACACCTACTTTGGGCCAGGTACTTTATATTTGGAATCTCCTTTAATCCTTACAACTCTTTGAGGAAGGTATTACCATTCACTTATTATAGATGAAGAAACTGATGTCAAGTCTTAACCATTATACCTTGCTTACTCCTAAGAGTTCACACTTGACTATTGTTGCCGAGTCCAGTGGTAGTCACCTTTTAGATGTCAAAAAAGCTGTAAACACTCCCCCACTGTCACGCCCCACTCGTGTTGAGTTCGCCTTTTTTTTTTTTTGCTACATGCATGCTTTTGAAATCAGAAAAATGAATAAAGAATTATGTCTTTACAAATCTTTAAAGTAAAAAACATAAATCTCAAAGAATTTTAAATGGCATATGAGAAACAGATTAACATTTCAAACATATTACAGATTTAGAAATATCTTTTAAAAATTAAAAGCTCTATTCACCTAAATAGATAATGAGCAAAGTAAATGGAGAAGTAATGAACATGAGAAAACAAATGACCCATAAACATGCAAAAGATAATCAACCTCTGTTATTATTTAAGAAACAACGATGGAAAGGAAAAAATACACGTTTCTGGTCTATCAATTTGGCAAGGATTGCAAAGATTAATAACATCCTGTATTGGAAAAGAGGTGAGAAAAAAAGCATATATTGCTGATGGTAGTAAGAATTAGGACATCCTTGTTGTAGAACAATTTATGTATGAATATTTATTGGAGTAATGCTGGAAATATAGTGAAAGTTTGGCAATAACCTAAATGTTCACCTGTAGAGGGCTATTTAAACAAATTATGATAATCTCTATTAGGGGTTCTTAAATGGGATGGAGCTGCTCCCTACAGGGTATTTGGAAATGTGTGAGGCATCTTTGATTTTCATAATAACGGGGATATATAACTAGCATTTATTTTATGGGAGCCAGGGATGTTAAATGCTCTGCAAGGTAATACCTCACAACAAAGAATTGCCCTATGTCAAACATCAGTGTCCCACTGAGAACTGGACTACTAAGCAATCAGCCAAAAGAATGAGGGTAGATTGTATTATAAATTGTGAAGTAAAAGCAAAAGCAAATAAGGCAAAGTTACAAAACAGTGTGAGTAGGTAGCCTGATCTCAGTTTTGTAAATTTTAACAGAAGGATCTATTTGCATAGAAAAATGCCTGGAAGGATATACACTAAACTGTTAGTTTTGGTGGGATTATAGGGGACTGGATACTCTTCCCTTTTTCTATATTTGTATTTTCTAATTTTCCATAATGTGCATGTGTTATTTGGGTAATTTTTTTTTCATTGTCTTCTCCTTTGAATTTTTTTATTCATTTTATTGAGATATATTCACATACCATGCAGTCATACAAAACAAAGTGTACATTCAATTGTTTACAGTACCATTATATAGTTGTGCATTCATCACCAAAATTAATTTTTGACATTTTAATTACCACACACACACAAATAATAAGAATAAAAATTAAAGTGAAAAAGAGCAATTCAAGTAAAAAAGAACACTGGGTGCCTTTTTGTTGTTGTTTTGTTTTTCCTTCTCCCATTTTTCTACTCATCCATCCATAAACTAGACAAAGAGGAGTGTGGTCCACATGGCTTTCCCAATCACATTGTCACCCCTCATAAGCCACATTTTTATACAGTTGTCTTCAAGATTCATGGGTTCTGGGTTGTAGTTTGATAGTTTCAGGTATCTACCACCAGCTACCCCAATTCATTAGAACCTAAAAAGGGTTGTCTACATTGTGCATAAGAGTGCCCACCAGAGTGACTTCTCGGCTCCTTTTGGAATCTCTCTGCCACTGAAGCTTTATTTCATTTCCTTTCACATCTCCCTTTTGGTCAAGACGATGTTCTCCATCCCATGATGCCGGGTCTAGATTCCTCTTCGGGAGTCATATTCCACGTTGCCAGGGAGATTCACTCCCCTGGGTGTCAGATCCCATGTAGGGGGGAGGGCAGTGATTTCATCTGCCAAGTTGGCTTAGCTAGAGAGAGAGGGCTACATGTGAGCAACAAAGAGGCTTTTGGGAGGAGGCTCTCAGGCACAATTATAGGGAGGCCTAGTCTCTCCTTTGCAGCAACAGTCTTTATTTGGGTAATTTTTTAACATAGGGAAAGACCATCACTGGTCCTTCAAATAGAAAAGGAGAGGACTCAGCAGTAATGGGGGGGGGGGGGTTGTGGGGCATAGTTAAACCCATAAGGGGATGAGGTAATGGTTTGGTTATAAGGTTATCTACTCTTTGTCCTTATTATCATGGCAGCACAAACCTGGAGGCTCATAATGAGACTATACATACTTAGAAGAAGGAAAAGAATGATAAGCCTTACAGTCAAAGCTCAGATAACAACCCTTTTCTACTTTTAGCTTATTTCTTATGTGTCACAAGAATAGTCACCTGAATTGAAAGCAGGCTTTCCTAAGCCTTTGCCTAATTGGTCAGGCCCTGGATTACCCAGAAGGGAGAGGATCAGGGTGGTTCCTGAAGCCAGATATCCAAACTAAATTGAAAGCCATCCAACCATCATCAGTCTGAATACTTCCGATGCCAAGGGTTCACAAACTTGATGAAGAACTCTTCACTGAGAGACAAGTGCAGGAATAGGGTTTTTAATTCCTTCATATACATATTTACTGAGAGTGTCCTTTGTGCCAGGCATTGTGCTAAACACTGAGTTTACAGAGGGAAAAAAAAGTGGCTGATAGTTGAACAATGGTCGTCACCCCATACAATGTAACCCACAATTCTCATAGGACTCTTCTTCCTCTACTTCTCCCGTGGACCCTGCTATCACATAAAAAGACAATATTTTAAACAAAAATAAGAACATGTAATGGGAACACCTGGTAAAAATGCAGTTAACCTAGAACCTAGGGCTAATTTCTATGGTTGTGTTTGACTGGTATGCTGATTAGACACATAAAGCCACATTTAAAGAATTGTAAGTAAGAATTGCTTACTGGCACCATGCCAACATGGGGCATTGCTATTCTGTATACTCTTTGCCAATCACGTGGGGCTAAATTTAAATTTTTTAAATTTCAGGTATAGCATGGGTGAACATTTATTTGTCTACATGCAATGTATATTTTGTCTTTTTAAATTGCTGATCATATTCTTGGTACATTTTTCCAATATGAAGTTTATCTCTCTCCAATTTCCCCTACATATGAAAGATTTGAATAAGCCTTTATATTCTGGATATGTAAACTGATGTCTACTTAATAACTTACTTTGTGGTGGTAATATTTTGCAAAATAGATGTTTAAATATGCATTCAAATGTATCCATCTTTTCCCTTAAGTTTTCTGACATTAGTGACTTCACAACAATGTTTCTCTCAAAATAAGATTACATAATAATCTACATTTTCATCAAATAATTTTATAGTTTCATTTCTTATTTGTGAATATTTCTGTCATTTCATTTGTTTTTATTCATATACATAATACATACTTGCATATCCTGATTAATAATTAAAATATTGTGGAAATGGCTAAAAGTCTTCCTAACCACCACTTTCTTTTTTTTCCCCTTAATTCAATTTTATTGAGACACACTCACACACCATACAGTCACACAAAGCGCACACTCAGCTGTTCACAGCACCACAATATAGTGTGCGTTCATCACCAAAACTGAGCTTTGAACACCCTCATCACCATACACACAAAAACAACAAGAATAAAAATCAAAGTGAAAATCAAAAATCAAAGCAAAAAAGAACACTGGGTGCCTTTTCATTTTTGTTTTTTTTTTTTTTGCCTCCATTTTTCTACTCATCCATCCATACACTGGACAAATGGAGTGTGGTCCACATGGCTCTCCCAATCACATTGTCACCCCTTGTAAGCTACATTTTTTTTTTTTATCTTCATTTTATTGAGATATATTCACATACCACGCAGTCATACAAAACAAATCGTACTTTCGATTGCTCACAGTACCATTACATAGTTGTACATTCATCACCTAAATCAATCCCTGACACCTTCATTAGCACACACACAAAAATAACAAGAATAATAATTAGAGTGAAAAAGAGCAATTGAAGTAAAAAAGAACACTGGGTACCTTTGTCTGTTTGTTTCCTTCCCCTATTTTTCTACTCATCCATCCATAAACTAGACAAAGTGGAGTGTGGTCCTTATGGCTTTCCCAATCCCACTGTCACCCCTCATAAGCTACATTTTGATACAACTGTCTTCGAGATTCATGGGTTCTGGGTTGTAGTTTGATAGTTTCAGGTATCCACCACCAGCTACCCCAATTCTTTGGAACCTAAAAAGGGTTGTGTATAGTGTGCGTAAGAGTGCCCACCAGAGTGACCTCTCGGCTCCTTTTGGAATCTCTCTGCCACTGAAGCTTATTTCATTTCCTTTCACATCCCCCTTTTGGTCAAGAAGATGTTCTCCGTCCCACGATGCCGGGTCTACATTCCTCCCCGGGAGTCATATTCCACGTTGCCAGGGAGATTCACTCCCCTGGGTGTCTGATCCCACGTAGGGGGGAGGGCAGTGATTTCACCTTTCAAGTTGGCTTAGCCAGAGAGAGAGGGCCACATCTGAGCAACAAAGAGGCATTCGGGAGGAGGCTCTTAGGCACAACCATAGGGAGGCCTAGCCTCTCCTTTGCAGCAACCGTCTTCCCAAGGGTAAAACCTATGGTAGAGGGCTCAACCCATCAAACCACCAGTCCCCTATGTCTGTGGTCATGTTAGCAACCATGGAGGTCGGGTAGGCCAATACCCCTGCATTCTCCACAGGCTCCTCAAGGGGGCACTACATCTTTCTTTTTTCCTTGTTTTTCTTTTTTTTTTTTTAACTTTCCCTTCTTTTTTAAATCAACTGTATGAAAAAAAAGTTAAAAAGAAAACAAACATACAATAAAAGAACATTTCAAAGAGACCATAACAAGGGAGTAAGAAAAAGACAACTAACCTAAGATAACTGCTTAACTTCCAACATGTTCCTACTTTACCCCAAGAAAGTTACATAATATAGCAACATTTCTGTGAACTTGTTCCTACTATATCCATCAGAAATTAACAGACCATAGTCATTCCTGGGCATCCCCAGAACGTTAAATAGCTTATCTGTTCTTCTTGGATTATTGTTCCCCCTTCCTTAATTGCTCTCTATTGCTAGTTCCCCTACATTCTACATTATAAACCATTTGTTTTACATTTTTCAAAGTTCACATTAGTGGTAGCATATAATATTTCTCTTTTTGTGCCTGGCTTATTTCGCTCAGCATTATGTCTTCAAGGTTCATCCATGTTGTCATATGTTTCACGAGATCGTTCCTTCTTACTGCCGCGTAGTATTCCATCGTGTGTATATACCACATTTTATTTATCCACTCATCTGTTGAAGGACATTTGGGTTGTTTCCATCTCTTGGCAATTGTGAATAATGCTGCTATGAACATTGGCGTGCAGATATCTGTTCGTGTCACAGCTTTCCGACCTTCCGGGTATATACCGAGAAGTGCTGGATCGAATGGTAACTCTATATCTAGTTTTCTAAGGAACTGCCAGACTGACTTCCAGAGTGGCTGAACCATTATACAGTCCCACCAACAATGAATAAGAGTTCCAATTTCTCCACATCCCCTCCAGCATTTGTAGTTTCCTGTTTGTTTAATGGCAGCCATTCTAACCGGTGTTAGATGGTATCTCATTGTGGTCTTAATTTGCATCTCTCTAATAGCTAGTGAAGCTGAACATTTTTTCATGTGTTTCTTGGCCATTTGTATTTCCTCTTCAGAGAACTGTCTTTTCATATCTTTTGCCCATTTTATAATTGGGCTGTCTGTACTATTGTCATTGAGTTGTAGGATTTCTTTATATATGCAAGATATCAGTCTTTTGTCAGATACATGGTTTCCAAAAATTTTTTCCCATTGAGTTGGCTGCCTCTTTACCTTTTTGAGAAATTCCTTTGAGGTGCAGAAACTTCTAAGCTTGAGGAGTTCCCATTTATCTATTTTCTCTTTTGTTGCTTGTGCTTTGGGTGTAAAGTCTAGGAAGTGGCCGCCTAATACAAGGTCTTGAAGATGTTTTCCTACATTATCTTCTAGGAGTTTTATGGTACTTTCTTTTATATTGAGATCTTTGGTCCATTTTGAGTTAATTTTTGTGTAGGGGGTGAGGTAGGGGTCCTCTTTCATTCTTTTGGATATGGATATCCAACTCTCCCAGCCCCATTTGTTGAAAAGACCATTATGACTCAGTTCAGTGACTTTGGGGGCCTTATCAAAGATCAGTCGGCCATAGATCTGAGGGTCTATCTCTGAATTCTCAATTCGATTCCATTGATCTATATGTCTATCTTTGTGCCAGTACCATGCTGTTTTGGCAACTGTGGCTTTATAATAAGCTTCAAAGTCAGGGAGTGTAAGTCCTCCCACTTCGTTTTTCTTTTTTAGAGTGTCTTTAGCAATTCGAGGCATCTTCCCTTTCCAAATAAATTTGATAACTAGCTTTTCCAAGTCTGCAAAGTAGGTTGTTGGAATTTTGATTGGGATTGCATTGAATCTGTAGATGAGTTTGGGTAGAATTGACATCTTAATGACATTTAGCCTTCCTATCCATGAACATGGAATATTTTTCCATCTTTTAAGGTCCCCTTCTATTTCTTTTAGTAGAGTTATGTAGTTTTCTTTGTATAGGTCTTTTACATCTTTGGTTAAGTTTATTCCTAGGTACTTGATTTTTTTAGTTGCTATTGAAAATGGTATCTTTTTCTTGAGTGTCTCTTCAGTTTGTTCATTTCTAGCATATAGAAACATTACTGACTTATGTGCATTAACCTTGTATCCTGCTACTTTGCTAAATTTGTTTATTAGCTCTAGTAGCTGTATCGTCGATTTCTCAGGGTTTTCTAGATATAAGATCATATCATCTGCAAACAATGACAGTTTTACTTCTTCTTTTCCAATTTGGATGCCTTTTATTTCTTTGTCTTGCCGGATTGCCCTAGCTAGCACTTCCAGCACAATGTTGAATAACAGTGGTGACAGCGGGCATCCTTGTCTTGTTCCTGATCTTAGAGGGAAGGCTTTCAGTCTCTCGCCATTAAGTACTATGCTGGCTGTGGGTTTTTCATATATGCTCTTTATCATGTTGAGGAAGTTTCCTTCAATTCCTACCTTTTGAAGTGTTTTTATCAAAAAGGGATGTTGGATTTTGTCAAATGCTTTTTCAGCATCTATTGAGATGATCAATTGATTTTTCCCTTTTGACTTGTTAATGTGTTGTAATACATTGATTGATTTTCTTATGTTGAACCATCCTTGCATGCCTGGAATGAACCCCACTTGGTCATGGTGTATGATTTTTTTAATGTGTCTTTGGATTCGATTTGCAAGTATTTTGTTGAGGATTTTTGCATCTATATTCATTAGGGAGATTGGCCGGTAGTTTTCCTTTTTTGTAGCATCTTTGCCTGGTTTTGGTATTAGATTGATGTTAGCTTCATAAAATGAGTTAGGTAGTGTTCCATTTTCTTCAATGTTTTGAAAGAGTTTGAGTAAGATTGGTGTCAGTTCTTTCTGGAAAGTTTGGTAGAATTCCCCTGTGAAGCCATCTGGCCCTGGGCATTTATTTGTGGGAAGATTTTTGATGACTGATTGGATCTCTTTGCTTGTGATGGGTTGGTTGAGGTCTTCTATTTCTTCTCTGGTCAGTCTAGGTTGTTCATATGTTTCCAGGAAATTGTCCATTTCTTCTACATTATCCAGTTTGTTGCCATACAGTTGTTCATAGTATCCTCTTATAATTTTTTTAATTTCTTCAGGATCTGCAGTTATGTCACCTTTTTCATTCATTATTTTGTTTATATGGGTCTTCTCTCTTTTTGATTTGGTCAGTCTAGCTAGAGGCTTGTCAATCTTGTTGATCTTCTCAAAGAACCAACTTTTGGTGATATTTATCCTCTCTATTGTTTTTTTGTTCTCTATGTCATTTATTCCTGCTTTAATCCTTGTTATTTCTTTTCTTCTACTTGGTTTAGGATTGGTTTGCTGTTCATTTTCTAGCTTCTTCAGTTGATCCATTAGTTCTTTGATTTTGGCTCTTTCTTCCTTTTTAATATATGCGTTTAGTGCTATAAATTTCCCCCTCAGCATTGCTTTTGCTGCATCCCATAGGTTTTGGTATGTTGTGTTCTCATTTTCATTCGTCTCTATATATTTAGCAATTTCTCTTGCTATTTCTTCTTTAACCCACTGATTGTTTAGGAGTGTGTTGTTTAATCTCCAGGTATTTGTGAATTTTCTAAGTCTCTGATGGTTATTGACTTCTAATTGTATTCCATTGTGGTCAGAGAATGTGCTTTGAATAAGTTCAATCTTTTTAAATTTACTGAGGCTTGTTTTATGTCCCAGCATATGATCTATTCTGGAGAAAGTTCCATGAGCACTAGAAAAGTATGTGTATCCTGGTGATTTGGGATGTAATGTTCTGTATATGTCTGTTAAATCTAATTCATTTATCAGATTGTTTAGGTTTTCAATTCCTTATTGGTCCTCTGTCTGGTTGATCTATCTATAGGAGAGAGTGATGTGTTGAAGTCTCCCACAATTATTGTGGAAACATCAATTGCTTCCTTTAGTTTTGCCAGTGTTTCTCTCATGTATTTTGTGGCACCTTGATTGGGTGCATAGACATTTATGATTGTTATTTCTTCTTGTTGAATTGCCCCTTTTAGTAGTATGTAGTGGCCTTCTTTGTCTCTCAAAACATCCCTGCATTTGAAGTCTATTTTATCTGAGATTAATATTGCTACACCTGCTTTCTTTTGGCTGTAGCTTGCATGAAATATTTTTTTCCATCCTTTCACTTTCAATTTCTTTGTGTCCCTGTGTCTAAGATGAGTCTCTTGTATGCAACATATTGATGGTTCATTTTTTTTGATCCATTCTGCGAATCTATATCTTTTAATTGGGGAGTTTAATCCATTTACATTCAATGTTATAACCGTGAAGGCATTTCTTGAATCAGCCATCTTATCCTTTGGTTTATGTTTGTCATATATATTTTTCCCCTCTCTCTATTAATATCCTTTATTGTATCCATACTGAATCTCTTTAGTACTGAACCTTTCTCCAGGTCTCTCTGTCCTGTCTTTGTGTCTCTGTCTGTAGGGCTCCCTTTAGTATCTCCAGTAGGGCAGGTCTCTTGTTAGCAAATTCTCTCAGCATTTGTTTGTCTGTGAAAAATTTAAGCTCTCCCTCAAATTTGAAGGAGAGCTTTGCTGGATAAAGTATTCTTGGTTGGAAATTTTTCTCACTCAGAATTTTAAATATATCATGCCACTGCCTTCTTGCCTCCATAGTGGCTGCTGAGTAGTCACTACTTAGTCTTATGCTGTTTCCTTTGTATGTGGTGAATTGCTTTTCTCTTGCTGCTTTCAGAACTTGCTCCTTCTCTTCCGTGTTTGACAGTGTGATCAGAATATGTCTCGGAGTGGGTTTATTTGGATTTATTCTATTTGGAGTTCGCTGGGCGTTTATGATTTGTGTATTTATGTTGTTTAGAAGATTTGGGAAGTTTTCCCCAACAATTTCTTTGAAAACTCTTTCTAGACCTTTACCCTTTTCTTCCCCTTCTGGAACACCAATGAGTCTTATATTAGGACGTTTTATATGATCTATCATATCCCTGAGGTCCGTTTCGATTTTTTCAATTTTTTTCCCCATTCTTTCTTTTATGCTTTCATTTTCCATTCTGTCATCTTCCAGGTCACTGATTCATTGTTCAACTTCCTCTAATCTTGTACTATGAGTGTCCAGAATCTTTTTAATTTGGTCAACAGTTTCTTTAATTTCCATAAGATCATCTATTTTTTTATTTAGTCTTGCAATGTCTTCTTTATGCTCTTCTAAGGTCTTCTTGATATCCTTTGTATTCTGTACTATGGTCTCATTGTTCATCTTTAGTTCTTTGAGTAGCTGCTCCAGGTGCTGTGTCTCTTCTGATCTTTTGATTTGGGTGCTTGGGCTTGGGTTATCCATATCGTCTGGTTTTTTCATATGCTTCATAATTTTCTGTTGTTTTTGGCCTCTTGGCATTTGCTGAACTTGATAGGGTTCTTTTAGGATGTGTAGACCAATTGAAGTCCTTATCTCTAATTTATCAGATCTACAGCTTCGTGGAGTACACTTTCTCTAACTAACCAGCAGGTGGCGTCCACGAGCCAGTTCTCCCCTGCTTTGCCTTTGTGGTGAGTGGGGGAGTGAGTCTTGTGGGGTCCAATTGGTGTACCAAGCTTGCGTGTGTAGTTGGTGTTGCCCGCCCTGTATATGGGGCGTGTTTCTGGGCAGTCAGGGCAGGGGGGTGGCTCTAACAATCAAATCTCCCTGGTGATCCTGGGGTTTTAAAGCTGCTGCAATAGTCTAATCCTTCAGTTCAGTCCTGCCACAGTTTGTCTCTGCCACTGACCCACAAGTCCTTGGTATTGGCGTATGGCTCCTGAGACTTGTAAGTGGGTCCCTCTTCCAGGCCGTGCACCCCCTGGTCCTCTGTTGAGGGATGACTGTGCTATGTCACAGGTGAGTGCCGTCCCCCCAGGGCGGTTCTGGGCTGCTGGGCTTTGTAGGTAGGCTCCCGGTCTGCTGAAATGATGGCTGAATGGGGCTTTGTTAATTCACACTGCTCCACCTTCCTAACTCTGGGACAATCAGCTGAGGTTGCAGGGAAGGCTAATGTCCATGCCCAGTTTTGTGGAGTGTGCCTGTTATTTGAAGCACTTCAGTCACACTGGGTTGTGTGGGGCAGCTCTGGGCTATGGGGCTGGCGATGGGCAGGAGTGTTTCCTGTCCACCAGGATGATGGCTGGGAGCGGACACCCCCCTTTTCTTGGGAAGTTGTGGTGTTTAGTGAAATTTCTCAGCCACTGGATTATTGCCTTTTGTCTCAGAGCTCTCTTAGTTCTGCTCTTGTCTTGACCTGCCCAAATTGCAAGTCTTTGAAGCTTTCTGTATTGGGCTTCTTAGAGTAATTGTTTTACAAAAAGAAAAAAGGATTAAAAAAAAAAAAGGGCCCTCTGCAGAGATCTAATGGGTTATTGAAATGCTAAGAGACAAAGCAACCAGGGCCATTAAGGAAAGGTCCACAGGGCAGAGAGATCAGCTTTTCTTCGGGATTTGCATATGAGCCTCAGGGCCTGAGCTCTGCCCTTCCCCTTTCTATGTTCACCAGAACTCCAAAAATCCTCCGCTTTTATTTTGGAGTTTTTCATGCTGTTTTTTTCTATGCCTGTCTCCTCTCTGCTGGGCTGGCTGCTCTCAGATTCTCTGGTGTCTGGTCTCAGTCTATCTATGGTTGGAGTTTGGATCAGTAGAATGAGTTTCTGATAAGGGCTGCCTCTGCAGTTCTCCCTTCTCCTTCCCGGAGCTGACAGCCCCTCCTCCCACGGGACTGAGCCTGGCAGGGAGGGGCGCGGGTCCCCTGGCCGCAAAAACTTACAGATTTCGCTGATCTCAGCAGTTCCACGTTTTCATGACTGTTGTATGAAGTATGCCCAAAGTCAGATTGCTCTGTGGTGTCCAGTCCACGCAGTTCCTGGCTTTCTACCTACTTTCCTGGAGGAGTAACTAAAACATACAGCTCACTAGTCCGCCATCTTGCCCCGCCTCCGCTCACTGCTTTTTAGACACCCAGTCCTGTCAGGTCTTGGAAAGAAACTTAGACTAACCTACAAGGCAATAAATCTGCCACTCAGTGAGCCACTTCACCAAGGCCTAATATCCAGGCCCTAAGCCGTGACATTCTTTCTTTGACAGCTGTGAGAACGTGTCTCATTTCCTGTGTTTGCATGGAAGGAGTTTTCAATGTATGTCCACTTAGGGGCTCTCTGCGGACAAGAATGACCATGATCTACTTCAGTGAGAATATTTCTACCTTTGCTAAGGCTGGTAGAGGAAAAGACCTAGGACATTTATTCAGAGAGTGAATGGAACGGAATTGAGGAACTTGGATCTTAATAGAAGACATGAAGATGGATGGGAGAAGTGGTCAAAGGTGTTCAAAGTGAACTAAAGGAGATCTGTATGTACCATGGCAAGTGATGAAACCAGACACAGACTACAAAGACAGCTATGGGTTCACAATGCCCCGAAAGAATCCCTTTGTCACTAGTCTGGGCTAAACCATCTGTTTCTATCCAGAAGCAATGACAGTATGAAGCCTGCGCTGTCACAGGCCTGCCTACAAATGGCTCTCAGCCACTATGGCCTATTCTTATGCTCCTGAAACATCTTAAGGAACAAAATCTTTTTTGTGATGTAGACTTTTGTAATATGAGGCCTGAGGGAATTACTCATTCTACAGGAATGGCCCAGCAAGAGCACAGAGGATAAAGCATAAGGCATGTTTGGGTCACACTGAGTGGGGGTCTCTTTTGTCTGGGGCAGAGGAAAAATGGATGACAAAGCTTAGAATGTGTGACTCTGACTGGAATCTGAAAAGCCTTGAATTCCAGGAAGGGGAGTCTGAGATTGATTCTGTGGGTTATGGGTTTGCCATCCAGGGCTTTTGAACAGGAGAATGACAAAATGAAATCAGAAATAAGGTAGATTAATTTGGTCATTTTAATTATTATTTGAATTTTTCTCTGATAACTCCAGTCCACTTTGGCCATTATCTTCTCTAAATTCCTATTGACTTGATAATGATCCCTACCTTGCAGGCTGGTGAGGGGGCATGTTAAATAGCCCACGGGCCTTCATAAAGAAGCTGGCCCCATGCTGAGCACGTGGTAAGCACTCATAAATGGTGAAGTTCCCAGAATTCTATAGAGTAGAGTCTCTAGAGGCCTTATGGTTGGCCAGTGTGTCTCCCCGAATCCATCCACCTCCAATCTGATATACCCCAGTAACTATGCAATAAATCATTTTGACTGCCCTTCTTTGCCCAAGATTTAAGGATCTATCATTCCTTCAATGTATTTCAGAGATGAGGTCAATATATTGGGAGTGACCCAAGGACACACATTTAATGATGATGGTTCTGTCACTGGGGACCTAGAGAGGTCTCCTGATTCTGGTATCCTGTCCAGACAGCAGCAGTATCACAATGTCTTCTGTTTTGTGTCTCAGATACCCATGCTTCTCAGATGTTGGTTAAGAAGGTAAAATAATGGGGCAGAAGAGCAATTGAAATTAAAGGAAATGGGGTGTGATGTATTCTTATTCTCCTACCCCATAATCCATTGATTTCTACTTCACAGACAACTTTCATTCCAAATATTGTCTGTGATAATTATGTCGTAAAGGACCATGTTCTTTTTTTTTTTTTTTAATCCTGGAGAATTGAATGGTTTCTGTTAAATATGGCATTCTCTTAATTTTGTACACATGCCATAGTCTGTTTTTGAGGATGAATTGGATAATTTCGGTGAGCAACATGTTTATATTTAGAATCTAGAATGATCAATGGACTTTGGGGAGCAAAACTTGAAGACAGAATAACTCTAAGGAAGCTATTAATAAACCAAGTGAGAGGTGATAGTCTTGAACTAGGTTCATAGCAGTAGATATTAAAGTAGGTAGAAGTTTTCCAGAGATATTTAGAAAGCTGGATCAGAGGAGTTGATCTCTGATTGAATTGGAAGGGATTGGAGAGGACAAAGGAGTGGAGTCAAAGATAATGCTCAGACTTGGGCATCTGGATGGATGTTCCTGTCTATTCCAGTTTGTTAATGCTGCTGGAATGCAAAACACCAGAAACGGATTGGCTTTTATAAAGGGGGTTTATTTGGTTACACAGTTACAGTCTTAAGGCTATAAAGTGTCCAAGGTAACGCATCAACAATCAGGTACCTTCACTGGAGGATGGCCAATGGTGTCCGGAAAACCTCTGTTAGCTGGGAAGGCACGTGGCTGGCATCTGCTCTAAGTTCTGGGTTCAAAATGGCTTTCTCCCAGGACATTCCTCTCTAAGCCACAGCTACTCTTCAAAATGTCACTCTCAGTTGCTCTTGGGGCATTTGTCCTCTCTTAGCTTCTCTGGAGCAAGAGTCTGCTTTTAACTGCTGTCTTCAAACTGTCTCTCATCTGCAGCTTCTCTCTCAACTCCTGTGTGTTCTTCAAAGTGTCCCTCTTGGCTGTAGCTCCTCTTCAAAATGTCACTCTCAGCTGCACTGAGTTCCTTCTGTTTGTCAGCTCATTTATTTGGCTCCACTGATCAAGGCCCATCCTGAATGGGTGGGGCCATGACTCCATGGAAATATCTCATCAGAGTTATCACCTATAGTTCGGTGGGGCGCATTTCCATGCAAACAACCTAATCCAAATGTTCCAACTTAATCCCCACTAATATGTCTGCCCCCACAAGATTGCATCAAAGAACATGGCTTTTTCTGGGGGACATAATATATACAAACTGGTACACTGTCATTCTCTGAGAAAGTGAACACAGAAACAGAGGCAAGTTTGGGGTCAGGGGAGACAAGATAGGAAAAAGGAAGTCTGTGAATTAGTTTTAGACATACTAAGTTTATGGCTGCCTTGGGACACCCAGTTTAAATAGCATCTAAACTCAGGAGAGAGGCAGGGGCTCAAAATAATACTTGTAATTCATTAGTGCTTAGATGAAGAGAACCTAGGAGGGAAACTGGAGTCAAGAAATACATGTTTTAGTGGCTAAGATCACAGGCCTTGGAGTTGCACAGAATTGGGTTCAAATTCTAGCATTTCCACTTACTACCCTTAGTGAGGACCACCACTAATATTGTGGCGGCCAGGGCAAGATTATATAATGGCAACCCACATATCATGTCTAAATATTTAAACATTATAAATCAGGCTATAAAATTGTTAAATAATATACGTTCTATCTTCCTACTTTGACAAATATACCTTCATAACCACCTAGAAGGCCAGGTTCAAATGTAGAATTCTTAGACTTCTCCGATGCCCATAGCCCTCTCTCCCTCTCTTTCTATCCCTAGCTCCATCCCACACTGAGGGGCCACATGCACACCTAAGCAGACAAAGCAAGCTGCATGTTCAAGTTCCATTCACACTCCCTGAAAACAGCTTCCCTTGCCCTAGGGGTGGGGACCCATAGGAGGACAGGCCTGGGAAAGAAGTCCATACAAGCCCTAGAAGTGGGCTCAAGGCTATTAGCATTTCTAGTCTGGAAGGGAGGATTTCTGGAAACATTTTACTTCAAGTTAGAGAATAGCACACCAGCATTTGAATGTATTCCTCTTTCTTTGTTTAAGATATTCAAATATTTTACAATCTTTTCAAAGAATATAAAATTAAACAACTCCTCTCCCAAACAAAAACAAAACAAAATATCTTATCACTCCCCTAATTTAGGAACATACTAAAAATCTTAGGAGCAAAAACAGGATTGGTCAATTCAGCTTGGAACTTCTGATAGAATTGTAAGCAAAACTAATGCATGATTATGTATAGGTGAAGTTTGGAGGCTCATTAGCAGAAAATAGATGTATAAGAGAAGTGAAAAACTCTGAATGGGCAGAGCTGATTCAAAAATGAATTCACCTTAAAGCTAATGAAGCTTAAGCTTCAGGCCCCTTGATTTCTCTGGACACAAAGGCCCTTAGGAAGCGTTGTGGTAGGCAAAATTCTAAGATGATTCCTCAGTGACCTTTATACATGTACAATTCATCCCTCTTGATTGTGAATGGAATCTGTTATTATGTTACATTATATAGCAAAAGGGATTTTGTAGATGCAATCAAGGTCCCCAATTTTGAGTTAATCAAAAGGGAGATCATTGGGTGGGCCTGACCTAATCAAGTGGGTCTTAAAGGGACAGTGTCCCTCCTTAAGTCAGAAAGATTTGACCATGAAAGAGATTCAATGTGAGGGAGATTCTCCAATGCTGGCTTTGAAGATGGTGGTGGCCAAATGGCAATGTGGGTGACTTCCAGGAGCTGAGAGTGGTCCCTGGCTGCTGACCAGGAGGAAAGAAGAATCTCAGGCCTATAATGACAAGAAACTGAATTTGGCCTCAACCACATGAACCTGGAAAAGGACCCTGAGCTCTAGATGAGAATGCAGCCTAGCTGATACTTTGATTTTAGCCTTATGAGATCCTGAGCAGAGAACCCAGTCATATCATGCCTGGACTTCTGACCTACAGAACTGTGAGCTAATCAATTGGGTGTTGTTTTAAGCTGCTAAATTTGTGGTATTTTTGTTACACAGCAATAGAAGTATAATAAAGGTGCATAGCTGCATCATACGTTTTTGTAAAATTCACAGAAATAAGAATATTAACCACAATTTAAGACTTCTCTCTCTTTCCACTCTGATTCTGCCTTCTGTTGGTGGTGGTGAGATGCATAGGGGCATTTGGGGGATCAAACAAAGGGGAAATTGCTTTGGGATTACATTTAGTTTGGGTTAGATATTTTATTAATGTGTTTCTCAGTCCCTTCCATGTATAGTTAAGTTTCACAGGGTAGTAAGTGGCAGCTCTAAGATTCAAACTTAGATTGTCTTATGCTAATGAGCCAAACTCTACACTCTTGCTACACTCTAGTGAACCATCAACAAACCTTATATTTCAAGTAAAAGCATGATGGTCTATCATAAGCCACCTGCCGGCATATGATACTATTTCCTACTTGCCTACATGATTCCAACATACTTTTCTAGTCTTAACTCTCACTGTAACCTATAACTAAATTATGATTTAGCAGAAATGGACTCCTGGTCTTTCCTAGACGAAACATGCCTGTGACATGTTTGCCCAGTCATATCTACACAAGTTCATATTAATTTCTTGTGATTCAGCATGAAATACTGACATTGACTAAGAAACCATAATATTCAAAATACTTCACAATCATGAGGATACTGACATCAAACTGGTTCGACTACTTTCTATTTCAAATTTTAAAATTAGTTGCTGCACAAGAAAATTTGAAAAGCCCCAAAATCTTAACCCCATATTAGAAATTTAGCAGAGATTGATAGCAGTTTCAACAATACTAAGAATTTACCCATCACTAATAATGAGTTGTGATGTGGAAACTTTTCTATCCACAGTAATTTTAAAAATGATTACCCATACCAAAGGAAAGATTGAATTATCTTTTTACTCTCTCTAGGAGAAATGACATTACAAAATTGTTGTACGAAGAGAGGGTCAAAGAGCTTGTAGCTAAAATTGTAGGGAAAAAAATCATTATGGGGTGTGCCAGGCAGTTAAATAAAAATGTTATTTTTCTGGAATTTGGGATATTTGTTGTATACGTCAGCTGTTCACACTTTGTAATTTGTCGTGATTTCTTTTCTAATTGTAAATAAATATTAACTTTGTACCTAATTGCCTGCATTGCCTATAGACTTTTCATATTCTTTTTCTTAAAGAGGGTTCCCTAAATTGTAAGTTTCAGGCCCCACGAAAGCTAGATTTGCCCCGGAGGTGGTGACAAATAGAAGCTTTTTGGTTGTGACTGGAAAGGGTTAATCAGGATGTGGATATGGTAGGAAACTGGGAAAGATAGCAATTGAGGAGTTTGAATTAAAAACTGTTGTGGAGACCAGAACATTGGGACCAATTGGGACCAACTTTTAAGATCTGCAAATCCCAGATGTACTTGGTGCTGTGGGCTTATGTGCCCTCAGTGGCTTACTTCATGGAAAGGACTCACACACACAGGAGCCTCTCACAAAAGAAGCCTCCAATGCCTTGCACATTTCAAATTTCCAAAAAAGTTGGATGCCTAGAGGGTCTGTTTGTATTATCACTGAGCAGTGAAAACAGGTGGCCAGGTTATTTGTGTATACACACACACTTGAATCCACTTCCCACTTCCCAAATGAAAATAGGCAACTCTTCTATTTTCTAATGACAAATAGGATGCGGGCTGATAGTAATGAGTGGTAATAATAGTAAAAATAAAAAAAAATAATAACCATAAGGAACAGAATAGACAAATATTTTTAAAAACTAGTAAAAAGCTTTCACTCTTACTCCCAGGCTCCTTTCCTGGGCCCCATTTCAGTGCCTGGACAAGACTGCAAGGGAGAAAGTAAACCTCAGGGTGTTGGTGGAGGAGAGGGGGGGCGGTCTTCGTGGCAGGAGTGAAAGAAAAGAGAAATGGTGGATTAACCCCAAGAGGCTAATCCTCCTTGATAATCTCAGAAAAGCACATAGAAATATCAGGGAGATGACACATGTTTAGTGTCTCTGGCAAACACTAAAGATTAATAGTATGAAGCAGGGTGGAGGAGGGGAGTGTAGAGGGTAGGGCCGGCTCCTGCTGCAGAGCCTGTGGGAGGGGTAATTGGGGACCTGAACTCACTGTTGACACGGGCCTTGCGTGACAAAGGACTAATGTGAATTCAAGGAACTATGTGGTCTGGGTCCTCTTTCCCGCACGAGCATTAACTCCCTATTACCTCCGAGGCGGGCGGGCACACTTCTGGCTACTACGCAGAAGAGGACACTAGGCCTGCCCCGGATCCGAAGAGGTTTAATTGAGCCGAAGATACATGAAGTAGAGACGACAAGGGCGAAGACCAAAGCAGGACCAGGACTGCATTACGTACATCCCTTCCCTGACCCGCTCCGATCCATTTTGGAGCAAAAACAAACAAACAAAATGGTGAGCTTGGGGGTGGGGGGGTTCTGGGGAGGAGACAGCAGTCAGGTTTGGGTACCAGATCCCTATTTCATTGAAAGCAAGCTGGCTTCTGGGTCCAGGGAAGGAGGAGGAAGAGGAAAATGCCCAGGATCCCTGCAAGTCGGTGTGAGAGTGGGCGCTCCCTGGAAACCCCTGGGATGGAAAAGAGTGGAGAGCCGGACACAGCAGCGGGTCCTGGACGGCACCACAGCCACGCCCTCTGCCCATTTTGATTCCGAAAATGGTGGGCGATGGGGAATGCTGAGGAGATGGGCGGGAACTCTAGCGTGGATGCCAGCTTCCTATTGCAGAGGAAGTGGGCGTGCTGAGCAAAAGATGGACAAAGAGAAGTAAGCACGCCGGATCCCTGCAGGTGGGTGCGAGGGGAGCTGCTGCCTGTAGCATCTCCGCGTGGGGGCGGGAGGACACCACAGCCTGAGCGAGAACCTTCGGAGACTGCAGTATTCTCTACACTACCTTCCCGCCTCCATTGCTTTTGCAACGTGACCAAAAAAAAAAAAAAAAAAAAGGTGGGCTTTGTGCATGGGCGAGGGGGTGTGTGTGTGTAGTAGTTTGGGGAGTTCGTGGAGTTCTTGGAAGGACAACTTTGGAAAGATTATATTCTTCCATTCCTCTCCTGCATGGAAAAGATGGACTTTGCGAGGGTGGGGGTGGGGAGAGAAGTCATCAGAGGAATCTTGGAGAGGGAACCAGAAAGTGGGAAACCTTAATAACCAAGGCTCAAAATCTTTATGGGAACCTATCCCCTTCAAGCGCTGATCTCGGTATCTCCCATCTGCCTGTAGGTTTATCCATTCACTAAGAGTAGCACAAAACTTCCGAGGGAAAGGAAGTAAAGTACAGCGGTTCTCCATAGGTCGGTGTGAGGATGGAACTGCTGAAAAATATCTGGGGGCAGGGTGGCAGAGAGCAGAGCCCAACTTGGGGTCCTCACAGCCTTCTTCGCTCCCCGCCCCTCTCCCATTTCGGTACAGGAAGAGGTTTACAGTACTTTTCCTTATTATCTCCTAGAAGTAATTGTGTTCAAGGAGGAAAAAGAAAGTAAACTTTCAACATGGGGGGAAAAAAACACCAAGAAAACGAAGGAAAGCCAGAGAGAATGCCAAGGGTTAACGAACAGTACTCTTTTGGGGGCAAGACAATGTATGCAAAGACGCAGAAGCATTTTTCAAACAAGGGGCAGTTGCAAATTTCCCAGGAACATACATAAGGAAGGCATTCTGAAGAGGCAGATGAATGTGATGAAGAAATAAAAGATTTTGGTGACATGGAAAGGGTGCTGGAAGAGAAAAGGAGAGTAAGAAACAAATTTGGGTGTAGTATATTAGAAACACAATCTCGATATTGTCCTTATCTCAGGCATTGAATTCTTTTTTAATTGCTATTTATGTAGCCATATCTGCATTCTGATATTTCTTAGCTCGTTCTTTTTCTTTTAAGCTTTTGTGTTACTTTTTTTTTTTTTGGGGGGGTATCTCTTATTACAGGTATTGGGAAATAACTGGATTTTGTTTTTTGCCTAATGAATCTTCTGTCTTTTAATAGTTGAGTCACATCATTTGTAAGAAAAAATGTTTATGGTACACATTGTAAATCAAAAAGAGCAGGTACAAAAGCAGAATATTTAGTATCATCTCATGTGTCAATAATGTGTATGTGTGTGTGTGTGTAAATTCCTGACATGATACACACCAGAAGGATAACAAGTATCTCTGAATGGTAGAATTCTGGCTATGTTTTTTTTCTTTTCTATTTTTTCCTTTTTGCTTGTGCTTTCTCATTTTTCCAAAGAGAATGCATATTTCCTGGTAGTGAATACAAGGTAAAAAAAAAAGTATAAAAATCAAAAGGATCTGTCAATTAGCTGATAATTGAGTAGTTTTCTCCCACAAACACTAACCCATTTCTCTTGTCTGTCCCCCAATATATTTTTTTGTCACACAAATGTGCATTTTAACAAGTTTCCCAGGTGACTCTTATTTCACTCTAAACTTTGAGGACCACTGCTGTGTCTGTCAGGTTGGGCTAAATTTATGCTGAGGTAACAATCTCAAAATCTCAGTGGATTAGCACCACAAAAAGTTTATTTCTAGCTCATAATATATGTCCTATATTTGTTGGTGAAGGTCAGGGGTAGGGGCTTTGTTCTACATAGTCACTCAGTGACCCAGATTGACAGAGGCACCACAAGCCTTGTCATTGTGGCAGGCGGAGAGAGTCATAAAGATCTCTCACCTACACTCTTCTATGCTTTAGCCTAGAAGTAGCATGAGTCATTGCTGCTCACAGCTCATTGGCCAAAACTAGTCACTGGCCTTCCCTAACACGCAGGGGGCTAGGAAGTATAGTTTTTTGGGTGCCCAGAGGTTAGGGAAAACCTAATACTGGTGAGTGCTAGTACTTGTAATGTCTGCTACAATTGATTTCCACAATATAATCTTAAGTATATTAAGTGTAAATTATTAAGTGAGGCAAATAAACTATAAGCAAATAATCATAATTCAAGAGGGAATACATTTCTAAAGCACTAAAACAAAAAAGAAAAATTCATAGTGACGAGTTTAACGTAAGAATATATATATATATATATCAGCACATTATACTAAGTCATCTCTTCTGAACTCAGTGAAATGGCATTCATTGTTCATTCCCTCCTTCCAATATGAGTGAAATGTAGCAGAAATAAATTTAAAGTTCTTCTGTCATAATCAGCTCACAAAATGGTGAGCCAGCCCTGTGCCCTTGGCTTTTTGTTTTCCCTGTGATGCCATTTTGGGAGCTCTTCATGTCTGCAGACCATTCTTCAAGGTTATGGCAGCCTAATGGTTGCTCTTTGGGCTGGAATTCTAGCTGGAGTGAGATAAGGTTCCAGGGGCTCCCTATGCCCAGTTTTATAAAACAGGGTAAATCTATTCCCCTGGCACTCAGAGGGGTGGGGCTCAGGCAGGCTGTGGAAGGGCTCATCCAAGTCTCACACCTCTCCAGGGTGGGTCTGACTTTCTGCTCCAGCCTGCAGCAGGTACCAGACCTACCTAGGCTGATGGCCAGGCTGTCCTGGAATACATGCCTGGAGAAGGAGAGCTGGCCCCCACTGCAGCTCAGAGCACTGTGCCTTTGTCCGTTTCCCTTTCTCTTTTGGGGAACTTTTCATGTGGGAGGAGGTAAAACTCAAAGCTTCCTAACTGGAAATCTTGGTTGTGACCAAGCAGTTGTCTGAACTGAGTCTCACCAGGTAACTTAGAGTTAAAGCAGAAGGGGACCACCCCTCTCTGAGTCCAGTGAAGTCGCCCCCTGAACAACTGGGATGAAAAGGGGTTATACCACAGACAAGAGCTTTCTCCATCCCTCCCCCACCCACCTTGCTCAGACTCCCAGAAGGGCCTCAGTTGTGGCCTGGCCTGTTTTGGTGGTTCTGCAGTGATGTCACTTCTGTTTCTGCCTGCTTCAGTGCTTCTGATGGTCGAGTTGGTCCAGGCTCACAAGTATAGGTGACCCCAGGCACAGGGACTTGCAAAGACATGTGGTCCTACAACTCAGGAGAAAAGAGGTGTCACCTCCTGTCTGAATACCCACATGCACTTCAGGCCCAGAATTGGGGGTCAGGGAAGTCAAGCTCTGAACTGATGTGAAGATGCCTTTTTAAGTCATTGAAGGTTGAGGGTCAGCAGCATCCAGACCCTGGTTCTCTGGGCCCTCACCACCTTCATGCCCATACAGAAGTCTGGTATCTCAATCACATGTCCAAGCAGCAACTTGCCTGGCCAACCCCAGAGCAGAAAGCACTGAGGGTCTAGGACTCCGCAGAGAGAGCCCTCTGCTAACCAGCATCCCTGGACTCTTAGGAGACAGCGCTTAAGAGTGGGATCCCCTCTGGAGAGGCAGCACGGAAGGAATCAAGCTCAGGGTCCTTGCAAAATGTTCAGGCCCCCACCAGCAGAAGGTATGTGGATGGCTGCCGTGAAACAGTCATGGGGTCTGTGGTGGCCTTGGAGTCACACAGTTCAGCTATCTCCTCAAAAGAACCTTTGGCTGTACTCTGAATTTCATGCTAAGGCCATGCTTTCCCCAGAGTGCACCCACACCATGACTAAGCACCGCCGGGCTGCTACTAGTGCTGGGCTGTTTCTGCCTGAAGGGGAACTGTACTATCTCTGCTCAGGGACTCCCCACTGGCCTCATTATTGCACTGCAGTCTGAGACTCTTCCTGCCCAATCTTCCTTACCGCTCTCCTTTCACAGGTGTCAGATGTTCACTGTGGTCTGAAGGCTTGCCTCATTATCTCCTGCTAACCTCCGTCTTTATCTTTCATAGGTGTTTCCCCCAATAAACTCTTACATGTCTAAGTTTGTCTTGGCACCTGATTCTAGGAGGGCCTGAACTGACAAGGGTCAGGGTGCTTTCCCAGATGGAATCTCAAGTTTCACATTTCCCAATACCTGTACTATTTTTCAGAGAGGCAGGATAGTATAGTAGTTAAGAACTTAACTGGGTTTAAATCTCAGGTCTGCCAGGTCTGTGTGTTCTTGAGCTCTGTGCCTCTTTCGTAAAATGGGGATAGTCACATTATTTCCTCTTAGGGTTATTGTGAGGTTTATACAAATTATATAAACTACTTAGAACAGTGCCTGACACACAGAAAATTAAAATGGATAAATATCAGCTACTTTTACTAGCTTTGATAGATGAAGTCTAAAGTGAGGAAATTATCTTATTAGGTCCTATAGATACTGATAAGTTTGGCATTGAAATCTCAATCTGAAGTTCTGGGGATCTGAGTACATATGGTTTATTGATTTTTAACCTACTAGCTAAAATTAAGGTTCAGGAAAACACATGAAATAGTTAAATGGCATGATGTTGTCCCCTACTTCGACACCATTGGATGGAAATGGTATAATAATAGTGTTGCTTATTCTGTACTGTATCCATCAGACAACTCATTCAGGAACACAGAAATGGCATTGAAGATCACACTTGTGTTGTTCCCTTCTTGTTGTTACATTTATGGTAGAATATGTCGAGGTATGTCTTTCAAGGAAGGGAGGAAGCAGAGTGGACCAGGAACTAACATTTATTGCATGCTCGCTAAGGGCCAGATGCAGTGTTTGGTATTTTACATCTAAGTTCTCTCTTTAATTCCCATAACAACCCTGTGAGGTAGGAAGCAGTATTTTTCTTAAACAAGGAAGAAGCAGAACTCAGAAAGGTTAAGTATATCTTCCAAGGCCCTAATCTAGTAAGTTGCAGAGCTTGTATTCTAGCCCAGGGTTGTCACACTCCAAAGCCTATACTCTTCCCACGCTACCTTTTTATTTTTAACTTTATGTGGTGACCTTCCAGGACTGGGGAATTGGTTGGTTTAAATGTGCATGGCAGGATGTTAAATAGGAAATTTCCTCTTAGGCACAAACGTATAATAGATATGAAATTCTAAAGCCAAGTTTTCGAAGGAAATAACCAAGCAGCTCTACCATCCATGAGGAGGATTAAAAGGGTCAAGAGAGAGGACATAGGAGGGAATTTTTGCGAGGATTTCTTTAGAGAGGGCTTCTAAGGGGGAAGAGTTGGGGTGCTTTCCTTCTACCCCAAAACTTCAACTGGACCCCCTGAAGTGGAATGAGATCTGACTGCAGCATGAGAAATCTTACAGGCCTGAGAATGTGTCTGTGATGATGGTGGGAGCATAGGAGAAGTGACTGTATTAAGATCTGTTTGCATTTCCAATTTGTGGAAGGCAAAAGATATCTGGGTGTTTCCCATTTACCAGAAGTGGGTCAAGCAGGACAGCAAGCTACTAGGTATTGACTCCTGCCTAAGGACCGTTTGGGAGCACTATGGATCCCAGCAAAGAAATTGTATATAATGAATAATTGGAAAACCCATACCTGAATGGGAAACAGCAATAGAATGTTTCACTCTTGAGACAGGAAGTGCAGTAGGGGAGCCTCTGAAGAGAGAGAGCCAGCTTTAAACTTCAGCTGGACACAGTTAGTGTGAAGCCAGCAAACTATGGGACCAGTCAAGAACTTTCTGCTCCTTTCTCCCTGACTCCTTCCCTTCCCTCCAACTCCAGACAAGCCTGAAGTCAAAATTGGCAAGCAAGGGAAGGAGGATGGGGAAAGAGAAGAAACCCAGCACATTCCTTCTCTCCAGTAGTGGGAGGTCCACCTGAAGTTGGTATTAGTTGAAGGAGGAGAGGAGGTTTAACTCTAAATCAAGTTCCAAAGGTCCTTTAATATTTGGGATGTAGGATTCCAATCACTAAATTGAGGCTTGATTTGTGATTTAAAGTGACCCACCAAGTTAGCTAGGCACTGAATCTCATGCGGTAAATACAGTCTCAAAACTGCCTTTCAGTTTTAGAAGGGAAGACATCTAGCCATCATCTATATAGCTTCAGAATAGAGAAATTTACTAAATCAAGAGAGATTTGGCTAAGGTTGGATATACTTATTATAATTGCCCTCTTTGTTTTTATCAATAGGATGTCCCAGTTTAGGCCCTAATAAAGTACTTTAAGCCTCTTCTGAATATTCCTAAGGTATTTTTTTAAAACCATTAACAAGAAGAAATTAGCCAAAATAAAAAGAAACCACCTATAAATTAAACTAGAAAATATTGAACTACCAATCATTGAGATTAACATGCGTGTTGTGTTCTCCTTATATTTTTCTCTTCTCTCATTTCCCAAAACAACCAGGAAACAGAGGTTTGTGGCAGAGCTGGAAACAGAAATTGCTTGAAGTTGGTGGCTTTTCTTAATATTTTGAAAAGGATTATACTTTTTTTCCCACCGGTCCCTTCTGCCACTCCCCCTCTCAGTCTACCCCTCAACCAAAACAGACCAGAATTTGAGGAAGAATAAGAGACACTTGAAGGATCTAGTTACCACCTGATGTATAGTAGGGTCACAACACAGCCAGCCTAGAATAGGACCTAGGCTGAGTTCTGCTACTCTGACATGGTACACTGACTAGACACCTAAAAGCATGTTCAGGTGAATAACTTACCAGCACCCATTTCAATGAGAGTGGGAGAGGGGATATTGGCATTCTTTGCCAATCTGGTTGCAGCAGTAGTGGGGAATGTTCTAATTTGAACTTGTAAGTATTTGATGTCTAGGGTAAAGGAATCCATTTTATACATCTACTTGCAATTTGCATTTCTTTAAAAATTTTGCCTATTTGTATGTATGGCCCATTTTCCTAGTCCCTTATAACTTGTAAAATAACCTTTATATTTTAAGGACATCACTCTTTGTCTTTTATATATATATTATGTATTTATATATATTAGGACTACTGTCTTTGTGTGTTGCTTGCCGAATAACTGTCATCAGGTTATCTTCATAAAATTATTTTAAATATTTATGTATTCAAATCTATCCAAATTTTTTCCCTTAGGCATTCTGCCAATAGTTTTTTTATTTTTTTATTTTTTTTATTTTTTTAATCATCATTTTATTGAGATATATTCACATACCACGCAGTCATACAAAACAAATTGTACTTTCGATTGTTTACAGTACCATTACATAGTTGTACATTCATCACCTAAATCAATCCCTGACACCTTCATTAGCACACACACAAAAATAACAAGAATAATAATTAGAGTGAAAAAGAGCAATTGAAGTAAAAAAGAACACTAGGTACCTTTGTCTGTTTGTTTGCTTCCCCTACTTTTCTACACATCCATCCATAAACTAGACAAAGTGGAGTTTGGTCCTTATGGCATTCCCAATCCCACTGTCACCCCTCATAAGCTACATTTTTATACAACTGTCTTCGAGATTCATGGGTTCTGGGTTGTAGTTTAATAGTTTCAGGTATCCACCACCAGCTACCCCAATTCTTTAGAACCTAAAAAAGGTTGTCTAAAGTGTGCGTAAGAGTGCCCACCAGAGTGATCTCTCGGCTCGTTTTGGAATCTCTCTGCCACTGAAGCTTATTTCATTTCCTTTCACATCCCCCTTTTGGTCAAGAAGATGTTCTCCATCCCACGATGCCGGGTCTACATTCCTCCCCGGGAGTCATATTCCACGTTGCCAGGGAGATTCACTTCCCTGGGTGTCTGATCCCACGTAGGGGGGAGGGCAGTGATTTCACCTTTCAAGTTGGCTTAGCCAGAGAGAGAGGGCCACATCTGAGCAACAAAGAGGCATTCAGGAGGAGACTCTTAGGCACAAATACAGGGAGGCCTAGCCTCTCCTTTGCAGCAGCCGTCTTCCCAAGGGTAAAACTTATGGTAGAGGGCTCAACCCATCAAACCACCAGTCCCCTATGTCTGTGGTCATGTTAGCAACCATGGAGGTGGGGTAGGCGAATACCCCTGCATTCTCCACAGGCTCCTCAAGGGGGCACTACATCTTTTTTTTTTTTTTTTTCCTTGTTTGTCTTTTTTCTTTTCTTTTTTTTTCTTTTTAACTTTCCCTTCTTTTTTCAAATCAACTGTATGAAAAAAAAAGTTAAAAAGAAAACAAACATACAATAAAAAAACATTTCAAAGAGACCATAGCAAGGGAGTAAGAAAAAGACAACTAACCTAAGATAACTGCTTAACTTCCAACATGTTCCTACTTTACCCCAAGAAAGTTACATAATATAGCAACATTTCAGTGAACTTGTTCCTACTACATCCATCAGAAATTAACAGACCATAGTCATTTCTGGGCATCCCCAGAACGTTAAATAGCTTATCTGTTCTTCTTGGATTATTGTTCCCCCTTCCTTAATTGCTCTCTACTGCTAGTTCCCCTACATTCTACATTATAAACCATTTGTTTTACATTTTTCAAAGTTCACATTAGTGGTAGCATATAATATTTCTCTTTTTGTGCCTGGCTTATTTCGCTCAGCATTATGTCTTCAAGGTTCATCCATGTTGTCATATGTTTCACCAGATCGTTCCTTCTTACTGCCGCGTAGTATTCCATCGTGTGTATATACCACATTTTATTTATCCACTCATCTGTTGAAGGACATTTGGGTTGTTTCCATCTCTTGGCAATTGTGAATAATGCTGCTATGAACATTGGCGTGCAGATATCTGTTCGTGTCACTGCTTTCCGACCTTCCGGGTATATACCGAGAAGTGCAATCGCTGGATCGAATGGTAGCTCTATATCTAGTATTCTAAGGAACTGCCAGACTGACTTCCAGAGTGGCTGAACCATTATACAGTCCCACCAACAATGAATAAGAGTTCCAATTTCTCCACATCCCCTCCAGCATTTGTAGTTTCCTGTTTGTTTAATGGCAGCCATTCTAACCGGTGTTAGATGGTATCTCATTGTGGTCTTAATTTGCATCTCTCTAATAGCTAGTGAAGCTGAACATTTTTTCATGTGTTTCTTGGCCATTTGTATTTCCTCTTCAGAGAACTGTCTTTTCATATCTTTTGCCCATTTTATAATTGGGCTGTCTGTACTATTGTCATTGAGTTGTAGGATTTCTTTGTATATGCAAGATATCAGTCTTTTGTCAGATACATGGTTTCCAAAAATTTTTTCCCATTGAGTTGGCTGCCTCTTTACCTTTTTGAGAAATTCCTTTGAGGTGCAGAAACTTCTAAGCTTGAGGAGTTCCCATTTATCTATTTTCTCTTTTGTTGCTTGTGCTTTGGGTGTAAAGTCTAGGAAGTGGCCTCCTAATACAAGGTCTTGAAGATGTTTTCCTACATTATCTTCTAGGAGTTTTATGGTACTTTCTTTTTTTCTTTTTTTTTTTTTTTAATCATCATTTTATTGAGATATATTCACATACCACGCAGTCATACAAAACAAATTGTACTTTCGATTGTTTACAGTACCATTACATAGTTGTACATTCATCACCTAAATCAATCCCTGACACCTTCATTAGCACACACACAAAAATAACAAGAATAATAATTAGAGTGAAAAAGAGCAATTGAAGTAAAAAAGAACACTAGGTACCTCTGTCTGTTTGTTTCCTTCCCCTACTTTTCTACACATCCATCCATAAACTAGATAAAGTGGAGTTTGGTCCTTATGGCATTCCCAATCCCATTGTCACCCCTCATAAGCTACATTTTTATACAACTGTCTTCGAGATTCATGGGTTCTGGGTTGTAGTTTAATAGTTTCAGGTATCCACCACCAGCTACCCCAATTCTTTAGAACCTAAAAAAGGTTGTCTAAAGTGTGCGTAAGAGTGCCCACCAGAGTGATCTCTCGGCTCGTTTTGGAATCTCTCTGCCACTGAAGCTTATTTCATTTCCTTTCACATCCCCCTTTTGGTCAAGAAGATGTTCTCCATCCCACGATGCCGGGTCTACATTCCTCCCCGGGAGTCATATTCCACGTTGCCAGGGAGATTCACTCCCCTGGGTGTCTGGTCCCACGTAGGGGGGAGGGCAGTGATTTCACCTTTCAAGTTGGCTTAGCCAGAGAGAGAGGGCCACATCTGAGCAACAAAGAGGCATTCAGGAGGAGACTCTTAGGCACAAATACAGGGAGGCCTAGCCTCTCCTTTGCAGCAACCGTCTTCCCAAGGGTAAAACTTATGGTAGAGGGCTCAACCCATCAAACCACCAGTCCCCTATGTCTGTGGTCATGTTAGCAACCATGGAGGTGGGGTAGGCGAATACCCCTGCATTCTCCACAGGCTCCTCTAGGGGGCACTACATCTTTTTTTTTTTTTTTTCCTTGTTTGTCTTTTTTCTTTTCTTTTTTTTTTTTTTTAACTTTCCCTTCTTTTTTAAATCAACTGTATGAAAAAAAAAGTTAAAAAGAAAACAAACATACAATAAAAGAACATTTCAAAGAGACCATAACAAGGGAGTAAGAAAAAGACAACTAACCTAAGATAACTGCTTAACTTCCAACATGTTCCTACTTTACCCCAAGAAAGTTACATAATATAGCAACATTTCAGTGAACTTGTTCCTACTACATCCATCAGAAATTAACAGACCATAGTCATTTCTGGGCATCCCCAGAACATTAAATAGCTTATCTGTTCTTCTTGGATTATTGTTCCCCCTTCCTTAATTGCTCACTACTGCTAGTTCCCCTACATTCTACATTATAAACCATTTGTTTTACATTTTTGAAAGTTCACATTAGTGGTAGCATATAATATTTCTCTTTTTGTGCCTGGCTTATTTCGCTCAGCATTATGTCTTCAAGGTTCATCCATGTTGTCATATGTTTCACCAGATCGTTCCTTCTTACTGCCGCGTAGTATTCCATCGTGTGTATATACCACATTTTATTTATCCACTCATCTGTTGAAGGACATTTGGGTTGTTTCCATCTCTTGGCAATTGTGAATAATGCTGCTATGAACATTGGCGTGCAGATATCTGTTCGTGTCACTGCTTTCCGATCTTCCGGGTATATACCGAGAATTGCAATCGCTGGATCGAATGGTAGCTCTATATCTAGTTTTCTAAGGAACTGCCAGACTGACTTCCAGAGTGGCTGAACCATTATACAGTCCCACCAACAATGAATAAGAGTTCCAATTTCTCCACATCCCCTCCAGCATTTGTAGTTTCCTGTTTGTTTAATGGCAGCCATTCTAACCGGTGTTAGATGGTATCTCATTGTGGTCTTAATTTGCATCTCTCTAATAGCTAGTGAAGCTGAACATTTTTTCATGTGTTTCTTGGCCATTTGTATTTCCTCTTCAGAGAACTGTCTTTTCATATCTTTTGCCCATTTTATAATTGGGCTGTCTGTACTATTGTCATTGAGTTGTACGATTTCTTTGTATATGCAAGATATCAGTCTTTTGTCAGATACATGGTTTCCAAAAATTTTTTCCCATTGAGTTGGCTGCCTCTTTACCTTTTTGAGAAATTCCTTTGAGGTGCAGAAACTTCTAAGCTTGAGGAGTTCCCATTTATCTATTTTCTCTTTTGTTGCTTGTGCTTTGGGTGTAAAGTCTAGGAAGTGGCCGCCTAATACAAGGTCTTGAAGATGTTTTCCTACATTATCTTCTAGGAGTTTTATGGTACTTTCTTTTATATTGAGATCTTTGGTCCATTTTGAGTTAATTTTTGTGTAGGGGGGTGAGGTAGGGGTCCTCTTTCATTCTTTTGGATATGGATATCCAACTTTCCCAGCCCCATTTGTTGAAAAGACCATTATGGCTCAGTTCGGTGACTTTGGGGGCCTTATCAAAGATCAGTCGGCCATAGATCTGAGGGTCTATCTCTGAATTCTCAATTCGATTCCATTGATCTATATGTCTATCTTTGTGCCAGTACCATGCTGTTTTGGCAACTGTGGCTTTATAATAAGCTTCAAAGTCAGGGAGTGTAAGTCCTCCCACTTCGTTTTTCTTTTTTAGAGTGTCTTTAGCAATTCGAGGCATCTTCCCTTTCCAAATAAATTTGATAACTAGCTTTTCCAAGTCTGCAAAGTAGGTTGTTGGAATTTTGATTGGGATTGCATTGAATCTGTAGATGAGTTTGGGTAGAATTGACATCTTAATGACATTTAGCCTTCCTATCCATGAACATGGAATATTTTTCCATCTTTTAAGGTCCCCTTCTATTTCTTTTAGTAGAGTTATGTAGTTTTCTTTGTATAGGTCTTTTACATCTTTGGTTAAGTTTATTCCTAGGTACTTGATTTTTTTAGTTGCTATTGAAAATGGTATCTTTTTCTTGAGTGTCTCTTCAGTTTGTTCATTTCTAGCATATAGAAACATTACTGACTTATGTGCATTAATCTTGTATCCCGCTACTTTGCTAAATTTGTTTATTAGCTCTAGTAGGTGTATCGTTGATTTCTCAGGGTTTTCTAGATATAAGATCATATCATCTGCAAACAATGACAGTTTTACTTCTTCTTTTCCAATTTGGATGCCTTTTATTTCTTTGTCTTGCCGGATTGCCCTGGCTAGCACTTCCAGCACAATGTGAATAACAGTGGTGACAGCGGGCATCCTTGTCTTGTTCCTGATCTTAGAGGGAAGGCTTTCAGTCTCTCACCATTGAGTACTATGCTGGCTGTGGGTTTTTCATATATGCTCTTTATCATGTTGAGGAAGTTTCCTTCAATTCCTACCTTTTGAAGTGTTTTTATCAAAAAGGGATGTTGGATTTTGTCAAATGCTTTTTCAGCATCTATTGAGATGATCAATTGATTTTTCCCTTTCGAGTTTTTAATGTGTTGTAATACATTGATTGTTTTTCTTATGTTGAACCATCCTTGCATGCCTGGAATGAACCCCACTTGGTCATGGTGTATGATTTTTTTAATGTGTCTTTGGATTCGATTTGCAAGTATTTTGTTGAGGATTTTTGCATCTATATTCATTAGGGAGATTGGCCGGTAGTTTTCCTTTTTTGTAGCATCTTTGCCTGGTTTTGGTATTAGATTGATGTTAGCTTCATAAAATGAGTTAGGTAGTGTTCCATTTTCTTCAATGTTTTGAAAGAGTTTGAGTAAGATTGGTGTCAGTTCTTTCTGGAAAGTTTGGTAGAATTCCCCTGTGAAGCCATCTGGCCCTGGGCATTTATTTGTGGGAAGATTTTTGATGACTGATTGGATCTCTTTGCTTGTGATGGGTTGGTTGAGGTCTTCTATTTCTTCTCTGGTCAGTCTAGGTTGTTCATATGTTTCCAGGAAATTGTCCATTTCTTCTACATTATCCAGTTTGTTGCCATACAGTTGTTCATAATATCCTCTTATAATTTTTTTAATTTCTTCAGGATCTGCAGTTATGTCACCTTTTTCATTCATTATTTTGTTTATATGGGTCTTCTCTCTTTTTGATTTTGTCAGTCTAGCTAGGGGCTTGTCAATCTTGTTGATCTTCTCAAAGAACCAACTTTTGGTGATATTTATCCTTTCTATTGTTTTTTTGTTCTCTATGTCATTTATTTCTGCTTTAATCCTTGTTATTTCTTTTCTTGTACTTGGTTTAGGATTGGTTTGCTGTTCATTTTCTAGCTTCTTCAGTTGATCCATTAGTTCTTTGATTTTGGCTCTTTCTTCCTTTTTAATATATGCGTTTAGTGCTATAAATTTCCCCCTTAGCACTGCTTTTGCTGCATCCCATAGGTTTTGGTATGTTGTGTTCTCATTTTCATTCGTCTCTATATATTTAGCAATTTCTCTTGCTATTTCTTCTTTAACCCACTGATTGTTTAGGAGTGTGTTGTTTAACCTCCAGGTATTTGTGAATTTTCTAAGTCTCTGATGGTTATTGACTTCTAATTGTATTCCATTGTGGTCAGAGAATGTGCTTTGAATAATTTCAATCTTTTTAAATTTATTGAGGCTTGTTTTATGTCCCAGCATATGATCTATTCTGGAGAAAGTTCTGTGAGCACTAGAAAAGTATGTGTATCCTGGTGATTTGGGATGTAATGTCCTGTAGATGTCTGTTAAATCTAATTCATTTATCAGATTGTTTAGGTTTTCAATTTCCTTATTGGTCTTCTGTCTGGTTGATCTATCTATAGGAGAGAGTGATGTGTTGAAGTCTCCCACAATTATTGTGGAAACATCAATTGCTTCCTTTAGTTTTGCCAATGTTTCTCTCATGTATTTTGTGGCACCTTGATTGGGTGCATAGACATTTACGATTGTTATTTCTTCTTGCTGAATTGCCCCTTTTATTAGTATGTAGTGGCCTTCTTTGTCTCTCAAAACATCCCTGCATTTGAAGTCTATTTTATCTGAGATTAATATTGCTACACCTGCTTTCTTTTGGCTGTAGCTTGCATGAAATATTTTTTTCCATCCTTTCACTTTCAGTTTCTTTGTGTCCCTGTGTCTAAGATGAGTCTCTTGTATGCAACATATTGATGGTTCATTTTTTTTGATCCATTCTGCGAATCTATATCTTTTAATTGGGGAGTTTAATCCATTTACATTCAACGTTAAAACCGTGAAGGCATTTCTTGAATCGGCCATCTTATCCTTTGGATTATGTTTGCCATATTTTTCCCTCTCTCTATTAATATCCTTTATTGTACCCATACCGAATCTCTTTAGTACTGAACCTTTCTCCAAGTCTCTCTGTCCTGTCTTTGTTTCTCTGTCTGTAGGGCTCCCTTTAGTATCTCCAGTAGGGCAGGTCTCTTGTTAGCAAATTCTCTCAGCATTTCTTTGTCTGTGAACAATTTAAGCTCTCCCTCAAATTTGAAGGAGAGCTTTGCTGGATAAAGTATTCTTGGCTGGAAATTCCTCTCACTCAGAATTTTAAATATATCGTGCCACTGCCTTCTCGCCTCCATGGTGGCTGCTGAGTAGTCACTACTTAGTCTTATGCTGTTTCCTTTGTATGTGGTGAATTGCTTTTCTCTTGCTGCTTTCAGAACTTGCTCCTTCTCTTCTGTGTTTGACAGTGTGATCAGTATATGTCTCGGAGTGGGTTTTTTTGGATTTATTCTATTTGGAGTTCGCTGAGCATTTATGATTTGTGTATTTATGTTGTTTAGAAGATTTGGGAAGTTTTCCCCAACAATTTCTTTGAATACTCTTCCTAGACCTTTACCCTTTTCTTCCCCTTCTGGGACACCAATGAGTCTTATATTCGGACGTTTCATATTATCTATCATATCCCTGAGGTCCATTTCGAGTTTTTCAATTTTTTTCCCCATTCTTTCTTTTATGCTTTCATTTTCCATTCTGTCATCTTCCAGGTCACTGATTCGTTGTTCAACTTCCTCTAGTCTTGTACTATGAGTGTCCAGAATCTTTTTAATTTGGTCAACAGTTTCTTTAATTTCCATAAGATCATCCATTTTTTTATTTAGTCTTGCAATGTCTTCTTTATGCTCTTCTAGGGTCTTCTTGATTTCCTTCATATCCCGTACTATGGTCTCATTGTTCATCTTTAGTTCTTTGAGTAGCTGCTCTAGGTGTGTCTCTTCTGGTCTTTTGATTTGGGTGCTTGGGCTTGGGTTATCCATATCGTCTGGTTTTTTCATATGCTTTATAATTTTCTGTTGTTTTTGGCCTCGTGGCATTTGCTGAACTTGATAGGGTTCTTTTAGGGTTTGTAGACCAGTTGAAGTCCTTATCTCTAATTTATCAGATCTACAGCTTCGTGGAGTACACTTTCTCTAACTAACCAGCAGGTGGCGTCCACGAGCCACCTGTTCTCCACAAGCCAGATCTCCCCTGCTTAGCCTTTTTGGTGAGTGGGGGAGTGAGTCTTGTGGGGCCCAATTGGTGTACCAAGCTTGCGTGTGTAGTTGGTGTTGCCTGCCCTGTATGTGGGGCGTGTTTCTGGGCAGTCGGCGAGGGGGGGTGGCCCTAACAGTCAAATCTCCCTGATGATCCTAGAGTTTTAAAGCTACTGCAATAGTCTAATCCTTCAGTTCAGTCCTGCCACAGTTTGTCTCTGCCACTGACCCACAAGTCTTTGGTATTGGCGTATGGCTCCTGAGACTTGCAAGTGGGCCCCTCTTCCAGGCTGTGCACCCCGGGTCCTCTGTTGAGGGATGACTGTGCTATGTCACAGGTGAGTGCCGTCCCCCCAGGGCAGTTCTGGGCTGCTGGGCTGTGTTGGGAGGCTCCCAGTCTGCTCAAATGATGGCTGAATGGGGCTCTGTTAATTCACACTGCTCCCCCTTCCCAGCTCTGGGACATTCAGCTGAGGTTGCAGGGAAGGCTAATGTCCACGCCCAGTTTTGTGGTGTGTGCCTGTTATTTGAAGCACTTCCGTCACACTGGGTTGTCTGGGGCAGCTCTGGGCTATGGGGCTGGCGATGGGCAGGAGTGTTTCCTGTCCACCAGGATGGTGGCTGTGAGCGGACACCCCCCTTTTCTTGGGAAGTTGTGTTGTTTAGTGAATTTTCCTCAGCCACTGGATTATTGCCTTTTGTCTCAGAGCTCTCTTAGTTCTGCTCTTGACTTGACGTGCCCAAATTTCAATTCTTTGAAGCTTTCTGTATTGAGCTTCTTAGAGTAATTGTTTTAGAAAAAGCAAAAAGGATTAAAAAAAAAAAAAAAAAAAAAAAAAACGGCCCACCTCAGAGATCTAATGGGTTATTGAAATGCTAATAGACAAAGCAACCAGGGCCATTAAGGAAAGGTGCACAGGGCAGAGAGATCAGCCTTGCTTCGGGATTTGCATATGCGCCTCAAGGCCTGATCTCCGCCCTTCCCCTTTCTGTGTTCACCAGAACTCCAAAAATCCTCTGCTTTTATTTTGGAGTTTTTCGTGTTGTTTTTTTCTATGCCTGTCTCCTCTCTGCTGGGCTGGCTGCTCTCAGAGTCTCTGGTGTCTGGTCTCAGTCTATCTATGGTTGGAGTTTGAATCAGTAGAATGAGTTTCCCATAAGAGCAGCCACTGCAATTCTCCCTTCTCCTTCCTGGAGCTGACAGCCCCTCCTCCCCCGGGACTGAGCCTGGCAGGGAGGGGCGCGGGTCCCCTGGCCGCAAAAACTTACAGATTTCGCTGATCTCAGCAGTTCCACGTTTTCATGAGTGTTGTATGAAGTATGCCCAAAGACAGGTTGCTCTGTGTTGTCCAGTCCACGCAGTTCCTGGCTTTTTACCTACTTTCCTGGAGGAGTAACTAAAACATACAGCTCACCAGTCTGCCATCTTGCCCCGCCTCTCCCTGCCAATAGTTTTTATATTTAGAAAGTTCATTCCTGAGCCAAGATTATGAAATTTCTTCATTATAGGCAAGCAATTTTATGGTTTCATTTATGAAATGTTAATCTTTAATCCATTTGGATTAAATTTTGGAATAAGGTGTAATGTAAAAAATCTAACTTTTCCCCAAATATTTTTCCCAACATTTCTTGACTAATCCATTATTTCATTACTAATTGAAATGGTCCCTTTAACATATATACTAAATATATATACACATACATGGATTCCATTCTGTTCCTCTGATCTATTTTGGTGTCAGTAATAAATTGTCTTAAAAAGTGTCAATTTATAAAACATTTTACTATCTGGTAACTCCTCCTTAATCTTCTTTTTCAGAATTTTCCTATTTTCACATTTGATTTTTATTAAGTCATTTAAAAATAAACTGGTTTTCTTAGGCTTGAATTACCCTTGTATATCAATTCAGGGAGAAAAATGCTTAGATAACCATATATATGTGTGTGTGTGTGTGTGTGTGTGTGTATCTTTTAAAGTCTGATCCCAATTTTGTAAAAATGTGTGCTCTTTATTACAAAAATATATGTATATGCATAATAATTCTAAGAATATATGGCAAAATAACAACTATGGTTATGTCAGGTGCATGTGCACGGGCTGTCTTCCATTTGTGCCCCCTAATCCACTTTCCTCCCTGCTCTATGTCCTTGGATCTTACCAATATGGATTACATCAAAGGTCTTCCTTGCCCTCTGGTTTCCAGTTTGGCCAAGGGCAAATATCAGGCAGGAGATAGAAAGGAGGGAAGTGAGTGAGGTTAGGTATTTATTTCCCTCCTCTGGTATCTCACTCTCTGCAGGGTCTCTGGGAGCTGGCTGCATTCTGAAGATCACAGCTGCTGTCAGGTTGCCCTTTTCACAGAGCTGTCTACCATTCCAGTAACTTCTCCCTTCCTTCACCCGCTCCCTTTCCCTCCCCTCCCACTCTCCTTTGCTTAGGGGTAATAACACCAGAACACTACCACCCCCACCCCCACCCCACCCCTGCTGATAACTTGGAAAAAAAATTACTTATTAAACTCTCCTCAAATCATCTATTTTAAGTACTATTTATTTTCTGCTGGGACCCTGACTGATCTTGGATTATATGTGGTTCTTATTTCCGTATTTGTTCTTGCTGTATTTCCCAAAACTCCTACAGTAACCACGTATTATGTACTGAACTGTGTCCCTCCAAAAGACATGTCCTGTGAATGTTAACTTATTTGTCAAAAGGATCTTTGACAATGTTATTAGTTAAGGGCCAAACTATATCAGGGTGGGCCTTAATCCATTATAACTAATGTCCTTATAAGGAGAGGAAATTTGGGCCAAGAGGGAGGAAGACAGGAAAAGAGTGAGGGAGGGACAGAGAGAGAGGGAGAGAGGGAGAGGGCGCCATGTGAAGGAGGCAGACAATGAGTTATGGATTGCTGGCAAGTCATCACCAGAACTCTAGAGACTTCAGAGGGAGCCAAGGCCTTGGTGAAAACGTGTTTTCTAACTTCTAGCCTGTAGAACTGAGAGAAAATAAATTTCTGTTGTTTAAACCAACCAGTCGGGGGTACTTTTCTACAGTAACCCTGGCGAATTAAGACACTATGGAACAATTGAATAACTGCTTAAGAACTGAAAAACACTGTCATGAAAAAAAGAAAAACATGGTTTGTCTGGGAAATTTCCATGTAAGATGAATTTATAAGCATAGGTATCTAACACCATCCTTCTCCATGGATCCCCTACCCCAGGATTCCAAAGTAATGTCCAAGGGATTATAAAAACAGGGAAAATGACATCAGTGCTGGAACTAGGGAAGGCTGCCATCTTTGGCCAAAAATCTACAGGTATTTCTGAGAGATGTAATACCTAAGGTGGCTGCTGATACTTCTTCTGGTGGGAAAGAGCAAAGCTCTGTGTAAGTACCCACAAAATGTTCCACTTTACTGACCCAACTCATAGGGGCAGGGAGCATCAGGGACAAAGTTGGGTCTTATAAACCAACATTACTAGACAGCAACCCCACCCTGGGAAGCCACATTTACAGGGAAGAGGGGAGGAATTGGCCCAGCAGGGCATATTCCTGGCTACCACACTTAACAGGGAAAGGGGATTCTTTCACTTGGAGTCAGAGTTCTCCACTGAGATACCCCCTAGATCTTTCCTGAGCCCGCTATCATTAAAGGCACACTGCAAATTACTTGCTTTGAAATTTAGAAACAATTTTTATTTAAGATCTGAAATACAATTCCTAAAATATCAACTTTTCCAGAAAACCATGGCTACACAATAATGCATTGCCTCTATCATGTTAGAACGTGCATTAGACTCAAATACAAAAACCATGAAACAAACAACCATCCTTCAACAATATGAGCAAAGATAGAATGCCTAAGGAACAACATAGATGACTCACAGAGGATGGGCTGTTTTACTTCAAGCACCATAAAAAAAAAAGAGCACAAATGCATGGGTTTTCGGGTATATACATTAAGTTGAACCTTTGGCACTAGGAATCAGGGCATTTTTATCACGTAGCATTAACACATATTAGAAACTTGTGTAGTGTCAAAGGGATAGAACCACCAGCATTCAAGCAATGTTGTCAACTAGGCAATAAAATATTCTACTGGAAGTTTCTTCTTTGTCTAAATTACTGCATACACTGGTAGCAACTTTGAAATGAGAAAAGGAGCTTGCACTCCTTTTATTTTCTGTTCAAAACAAAACAGAAATTTAAACATAAGCCCTGTCATACATTAACAATTTTGAAGAACATCAATTATACAAGAAAAAGACTAGGGACAAAAGAGAGTGTTTACAGATACCCAGATATAACAGTGAGTGGTCAGTAGACCCTCACAGAGCTTTGCGGTGATACTCAGCAGAAGCCACCTTGTAATCACTGGCAGTAAACAGAGTGGCGGAATTCTTTGCCAGATATTTTAGGAAATCATGCAAGTAGCCCAATAATAACGCAAGGCTCTTCTCATCAAGGGGTGTATAAGCCAACATTGCTCCGATTCTCACGAATAATCTCAGTAGATGTGGTGCTCCATAAACCTGGGACATGGGCGCATCAGGGTGAGCCACAAGGATTTCAGCATACTGGGGCCTCTCAAATTTGTAGAGCAGCTGAGTGCCCAACATCACGTTGAAATACTCTTTTATTCCTCCCACGACTTCATTAACTGCATATTCTTTATTATCGACGTTTCCTTGAGATTTCTTGCAATTTGCATATTCTTCCAGAATGGCATCTACATTTTTCTTAGCCGGAAGCTGAAATAGCTGCTTCTGCCTGGTAACTAAGTCCCAGTCCTCAACAAGCCATGGTTTTAATTCTTCAGGAATCTTCACTTTAACTTCCATCCTATTCTTAAACGCCTCTTCATTTTCAACAGTGGGGTCTGCCCGGGCCCTTTTCTTCCGAGGTGGCTGAGGGGCTTCACTGGTACTGCCACCATCTCCATTTCCAGGTGTCTTCTGCTTGTTCTTTCTTGTCTTCCTCACAGATCCAGAAGGTGGGTTCTCAGCAGAGCGACCCCCCCACCTGCCTGGAAGTGCTGGTTCAAGATTCTTCTGCTGCGGACCAGCTGTCTTCTTTCCTGAGGAAGCTCCTCTCATTTTGCTTCTCTGCATATTGCCTCTAGTTGGCTTTTTGAAGTTGTCTTCTTCTGCAGATTGTTGTCCACGAGGTTGAGAACCCTGCTTTCTGGAACTCATTCAACCCTGTTTTTATTCTAACCACTGTAACATATAAAGTATTTTACTTGGTTGTTTTCTATGGCAACCTTTAACATACCATGCTCATAAAGGTCCATCAAAGCATCACACATGCTAACTCTTTTGGAATTAGCGTTTCAAAAATGCTAATTCCTTTTAGCATTTTTCAAATCCTATTTCAGGCCATTTATAAGTGACTTTCTACTTCCTCCCTCTCCCTCTGATTCTCATTACCACCCACTACCCTCACCCCACCCAACCTTTCATCAGACTTGCCCATAAATTAGTTTTTTGATGGCACTCAAAAGATAGTAATATAATTTCAGAGAAAGAATGAATAAAATGGGAAAGAAACTACAGAAGGTGGAAGTTGACATTCAAGGGTTTTGAACAGGAAAAACGATAGGATGAAAGAAATAAGGAAGATTAATTTAGTTGACTGGAGGCAAAATGAGCAACAGTAAAGGTTCTTGTATAAGTCTCAGTAGGTGTTGATAAAGGCATGAACTAGGGTGATGGTGGAGTCAAGAGAAACAGAAGAATATAATGAATTAATAAAAGCTCTGATTTTTTAATTGGAAGTTTGGGATCAGCATCAAAATAACAGAACACAAATAATCCATCCATTCATGAATCCATTTACTTGTTCATCACATATTACTGCATATCTGCTGCGGGACAGGTACTATATGATAGGTGCTGGGGATTTAAATATCTAAAGGGACAATTATGAAACAACACGGTTAGTACAATGATAATTATAGGCACAGGATACTATGTGAGCACACAAGAAATGGTGCACAATACCATCTTCAGTGATGCCTTGATGGAAGTGATACATTGTTGAAGGAGAAGTCAAAGATGACTCCTAGGTGTGAGGATGGGTGACTAGGCCATTAGTATTATTAACAAATGAAATTACATCCAGAGAAGGAGAAAATGCATTAGAGGGAAAAGAAGTTCACTATTAGACCTATTAAGTGTGAGGTATGCAGTTAAACATATGACTTTAAAGTTCAGGTGAGAGGTCAGAGCCAGAAATGAAGATCTGAGGGTAATTATCACATAGCTGAGAGTAGAAACTATGAGAGTCAACAAAATCATTCAGGGAGAATAGAGGGAAAAAAACAGCCAAGTATGGAATTCTGGAAAACCTAGGGAAGAATGTTATTTAAGGTTTGAGCAGAGAAAGAGACCACAAATGAAACAAAAATGGTTAGAGTAGCCACAGGAGAATTAGGAGAATGTTACTTTAGAAGCCAAAGAAATTCAGAGTTAAAAGAAAGAAAAGGGGTAATCTACAAACTAAAATGCAGCAGAGAGGACTAGTAAGATATAGATGAAAAAAATGTTCTGTTTTTCTTATGGTGCAACAGACAAACAATTCCTTTGACTTACATAATCTTCCTTCTTCCGTCTCCAAGAACTCCTAGTGCTTTCCCAGATGGAACCTCACAGATATTCTAGGAGGTCTGGAAGGATGAGGTTGGAAACACAATCTAGAAAACAGGTATCTGCAAATAAGATAAAACTTTCATGAAATAATATAGAAAAAATATATATATATACATAATTTAATTGATCAGCATGTGATTTACAATCGTGATATCAGAGAAAATATGAGTTATGGTGTCAGACAGACCTCTACTTCAATTAGGCTCCATCTTTTATCAGTTGTGAGTCATAGGTCAAGATACATAAGTTCTCTTAGCCTGTTTTCTCATGTACGGAATGTGGTTGATAATTCTTCCCCTCACGAGTTCTTGTAAGAATTTATGTGGCTGAACAGCTAGCAAAGTACCTTGAAGAAATACCTGATGAACATGCATACAAAGATGTTCACTGCAGTGATGTCTGTAATAATGAACTGGAAACACCTAAATATTCCTCAACAGTGAAAAGGTAATATAAATTATTATATATGCATACTACGGAAGAATGTGCAGCCTTTAAAATGAATTAAGCAAAGATCTATGTGCTGACACGTTCAATATACATGATTAGGTAAGTAGGCAGGCTGCATAACACAACAGAAATAGAAAAATAAGGATCAGCCTCAGACAGAAAGAAAAATCTGTTCCTAGGAACAGTATGATCCAACTTCTGCATGTGTGTTTTTAAATCAGTGTGTATAAAAGCATAGGAAAATGTCTAGGCAGATAAATACCAGACTGTTAAGACAAGGACCTCTGGGAAAGGGAGCAAGAAAGGGATGATACTGGACCGGCCTTAAACAAGGCTTCTCTGATAACTACAACTTGCACTCACAGAAAAAGCTCTTCAGGCAATCACTGGCCCTTAAGACTATCTGGGCAGGTGTCAGGGAAGCCTCAGAGAAATAAGCAATAAGAAATGTTTTCAAACTAGAGCCCAGAACCTGGAAAGCCAATTATTGGGAAGACAGGCCTGAATCCTAGTACTTTCACTAAGCAAACAATATCCTCTAACTGAAAGGGAAAAAAACTCTGACAGGAATTAAAAAGCAAAGCCGGTCCTCAGAGAGCATCAACATCTCTGAAGATGGAGACTGACCCTGTGGGAATCAGAAAACTTCTGTCAGGGCTACACAGACACATCCTGTGAAGCATCAAACGAGTGACAGCAGCCAGTGTTATGGCATTATATTGCTATATTATATATAATGTAATTATTATATAAAATATTTTTTAAAAAAGGAATTCATTCTGATTGGGACAAAGGGGATATAGGATAATAGTATCTGAAGATGTCAAGAGAATTTAATCAAGCATTGTGAGTGAAACTTAGAAAGACCATCTCCGGACTGATATAGAGCAGTTCTACAAAACCATATAAAGCAAACAACGTGATCCAGTGTGGACCAGATGGTGTTCAATAGAAGTAGCACCAGGCTGGACAAGAACTAATCTGGAAGTCACATTGGTAATCAGCAATTCCTTAGTGAGAAGGAACTTGAGAATGATAGCAGAATCAATTTATCCTTGCTACCGACTGCATACATTCATGCATAAGAAAACTACAAAAAATAATTTTACGGGGGGAGGGGGAGATTCTCATTACAGATGAGGTTAATCATCCTCCACAAATTCTTCTATCATTCATATAAAGTCCCAAGTTGAATGAAACTTCCATCGTTTTATAAAATTGGTCAAGGTTTATGTGCCCAGACTGAAAAGAGCCCCTCTAAAGAATTGTCTCAGTGACCTTTATTTCCATGAGTGCCTTACTGATTATGCAATCACTACTACCTGAGATTCAGAAGCCAGACATCAAAAGGAAAACCAGACTCATCTTTTTGATGTCCAGCTCCTACTTGTAACACAAATTTATGGAGAGCTTTAACTAATGTCACCGCACTTCATACCTCCCTTCCCAGCTTACACTGACTCCATGAATGGGGACAGATGTCTTGTACACATTCTTCAAAACAGCTGATATTAAGTCAGCATTAATTCTTGCTTTATTCTGAGCTGTTTTAAACTTTGAAGGTGCCAGTTTCAATCTTATGTTTTCAGGTGGTTAACATTGTTTACTCTCGTGGTATACCCACTCTGCTCCCATCAGGCGCCCTCCCTTTTTTCTCCCTCATCTAAATAACACCCAAGTCCCATCACCCCTCTCTAAATCTTCCTTCACTACTCCAGCCCACATTTTCCTCCCATCTCCAATATGAAGCTGTTATTAGTACTCCAGAGCTTACTATTTAATTATCTAAACATTTCATGTGTTAATTTTGCTTATGGAACCACATTAATTTCAATATGCCATATTTCATGCTATACCAATTTTTCAGCTTTCACAGCTCTTAGGTCCCTGATGCCTAATAGATTCTTAGTAAACAACTATTGATTGGTGACTCCAAGCAGGGAGGTGATCCAACACGTGGAGAAAATGGGGACACAAATTTGGGACAATCACCAAATATTTTTCCACCCCTTTCCTACAGATCAGCTCCAGGGTTGGCCAGAAGATGAGAAAACACCTGTTTGTGTTTACTTTGTAACAGTTTATCTGTGTAAATTATACATTTACAGAGGTAAATTTAAGCATTAAGGCATCAAATCTTAGCTCTTCCCTTTTTAAAAAAATTTACCATTACAACTAATCACTGTCCCATGTTATGAAGGTCACGTGTATCCCTTTTGAGAGCTATATGATATTCCATCAAATGGGCATACCTTAATCTACTTAACAACTCCTCTGGAAACACCCAGTACCTTCCTGCGCCTCCCGATTTTACCCTATAGTAATCAAGCCATTTGTGTCACTACTTCATATTATTGCTTTGAGATAGATTGCCAGAAGTGGATTTAGTAAGTCAAGAGGAAAAGTTCTTTTAAGACTCTTGACCTATATTGCTTTTCACTTTCCCCCAAAGCTGTACCAATTTCCAATCCAGCAAGTAGTGAGTAAAAATGACTCTTATCACACCTCATAGCCTGGCTAGCACTGGGAAACCTTTATAAAAACATCTGTGAATTTGGTAAGGAAAACAGGTTGTTTCAGCTGTTTAGCCTGTATTTGACTACTAGTGATGTTTTAACATTTAAAAAATGTGTCTACTGGACATTTGTTTGAGCTCTTGTCCTTTTCCCATTAATCAAGTTGGTTTTTAGTGATTTCATTATACTCTTCTTCATATATATAATTTGTCATTTTTTTGCAAGTATTTCCTAGTGTGTTCTTTATAGTGTCTGATAATTTTTAAAAATTTCATATGGTCAGATATGTAATGTTTTTCCTTTCATTGGTTTTCAGTTTAAAAGTTAAGACTTATTATGGTTGTTTTCCATTTTAATTCCTTAATTTACCTACAATTTATTTTGTTAGGTATGAGCTGACAATTTTTTCCCAAGTAATTAATTTTTGTGGCACCACAAAATTTATATAAATTATATTTATATATCTATATATAGTTAGCTATTTATATATCTATAAATAGCAAACTATATAAAGATGTGGGCATTCTAACCTCACCACCTCCCTCTGCCCCAGTCTCAGAGATATCCCCTGAACTGGTGCAAATTCTTTCAAATCTTTTGTGTGCATATTCACACACAAAAACTAAAAACTTATCTTTAAAACCAAATGTGTCTATCACATGTGAATTTTTACTATAAATTCTTGTTTTGACAAAGATGAGAGATTCATATTGTTCTGTACTTCCTTTTCTCACTGAATATTATCATGGGCATCTTTCCATGTCAGTACATACCTACCTCATTTTTTTTTATAACATTCACATTGTACACTGTATTCTATAATTTGCATGTACTATGATTTAACCAGTTTCATATTAATGAATTTGTTACTCCTAGTATCTGTTACAAAAATGCTGCAAGACATCCGTGTACAGATATATTAGAAGTTATGTTAGGTATTTCTGAAGGATATATTCCCAGAAGTGGAACCAATTCAGTGAAAGGATGCGCTTATTTTCAAGTTTGATAAGAGCCAAATTCACCTCAAAAAGAACCATTTCATTTTGTACTCCCAGAAGTGCAGTTCATTTTACCCATAACTTCAACATTGGATAAACATCTTTTTTTTTTTTTTCTGAAGGAGTGATACAAAGTAACTGGGTTCCCCATTTAGGGGCAAGGGGCAGTCCCCAGAGCAGATGTTATTGGGACTGGTTCTGAGACATGAGAACTACATGAGAACTAGATCATTTTTCACCCAGCCACACTGGTCAGATGGAAACAAAGGCATAAAGCCAGAGAATCTGAGGGTCAGACAAAAGACTATAGAGGTTAAACTACAAAGTCATGGGACTGTAGCTAGAGTCTTTAGTGAGAGATGACTTAGTGGGATTGGTTGAGTACTGAGGAGGTAAAAATCATGAAGTTTTGTTGGAAATGTGGGGCAGGCCTGAAAATGTCAAGATCAAGAAGGGTTAGAGCAGTTTAAAGTGCATCATAATTGCCTTGAGGGCCTGATAAACATCTTTTTGAAAAAAAATTTTTTCCAAATCTAAATTGTAATGTTATCTTATTTTCATCTGAATTTGTGGTTCTGAATTTTTTCAGAAGATCACTGGCCATTTTCCTTATGTGAACATTTTTGCCCCCTTTTCTACTGCACTGTCTTCTTATTGATTTCATATTAATTAAATACTAATTTTTTTGTATATTGGAAATATTTTTCCCAACTGTCATTTTTCTTTTAAGTGTTTATGGTAACTTACTATAAGACAATGTACAAATATACACACACATCCACATGCACACACACATATATTTCTTAACAGAAATCTGTCAATCTCTTCCTTTGTGACCTTTGGCTTTTGTGTCATGCTTAGGGAAAATGTCCCCAAATCAAACAATATTGTAAGAATGATTTCCTATTTTATTTCCTGTTATTTTAATTCTTTTTTACATTTAAATCTTTAATTCTAGAATTTATCTTTGCATATGACATCAAGATTTTTCCAAATACATAACTAACTTTTCCCCATATTATTAAAGAGTCCATCCTTTCCTCACTGATTTGAAATGTAACATTTTAAATTTCCAGAGTTATATGGGTCTTCTCTGATATTCTCTCCCCACTGATTTTTGATTATTAAATTCTGAAAGATATCACTGTTTCAAGGCCTTCTGTTCTGTCTACTCATGCCTGATTATTCTCACACGGGTTTAATTATCATAGCTTAAAAACATAAATGTTGCCCTAGAATATCTGTAAATGTGTAGCAAGAGAACTGTACAAAGATGTTTGATGCAGTATTGTTTGAAGTAGCAAAACACTATCAATCTAAATGGTATCTATAGTGGTTTGGTAAAATAAAATGTCGTATATCCATAATATGGAATATCATGCTAGTTAAAGGAATGCCACTGTGAAATGAATCAAATAGAACTCTATGAATGGACACGAAGACATCCAGGATGAATTGTTGAATAAAAATTGAAAGTTGCAAAACAGTATCTATAGTGTGACACCATAATTGTGTAAAAAAAAAAACCACAAAACAAAATTTTATATATATCCATATACATTTTTTAAACAGGTACATAATTTAGAGATCTAGAAGGGAATAGAGCAAGCTGGTAATAGTGGTTACCTCTGGCCAAGAGTAAGAGGCTTAGGAGTAGAGAGAAAAGGAAACTGAAGTCTCTTCTGTAATATTTAAACTTTTTACAAGGAGAATGTATTCACATATCAATTATGGGATTAAAAATAACTAAGAATATTTATATTAAAAATTCACAATGATTTTCTCAGCTATCCTTATCCATGTATTTCACATATAGGTGGACTTTTCAGTTAGTTATCACTATGTATAATACACTTTGTAGGTGTACCATTCAGACTGGTTTCCCTCCCTCCTAGGCTCTGCCTGTCCTCAAAGGCCCAAGTCAAGGTCTGTGAGGTTTGAGGCCATCCTGGCAGTTGAGTTCTCAGAGCTCCCAGTAGCCCAACAGTCCACCCCCTCCCTTTAGCCCTTAATCACTTTCCAGATGACTTCCTGTGAAGGGATTTTCTGCCTACCCATCTACTACATTTCTTCAACAAGGTCAGTGCCCTTTTCTGAACCCTAACTTTAGGAAGGGAGAAAAATAAGGAAAATATAGCAACTCCATGAGAAAATGAAGCTGTCAAGAGACTCAAAAAACTTTCTTCATCTCCTCATGTTTGTGATGGGTCATTCAGGAATGCAGACTCCAGATGCTAACATCTTTGTGTATGTGTGTGTCACAAATAAGTGTGAATAACATCTCCTAGTTTGTAAGAATAAACCTTTAAATGTGCATGCACCGTGTCAATAACAATTATATCAATGCTCTCGTCTGGATCTTGGAACATCTCCTTCATGTTTAAACAGTGTTCTTGTTGTTTTTGAGACTGAGGACAAAGGAGGAATGACATAAAAAAGCTGTTAGTGGACTTATGGTGGTTTGCCAGTCACCATTTATGTTAATTGTAACTCCTGGAAATTCCCTCACAAATAAGTATGATCAATACACTTAAAACCTTTCTAGATTGTTAGGACAAGCCAGAAGTTATAATTTCAGAATTCAGTTCTAGTGGTAACTGCTGCTTCTGAAAAATCAGGAGAGAAACCAACAGTATTAATTTTTTTTTTGCAATTCCAAAGAGAGTTATCCACTGTTTTTGGAAGCATGTGTAAAACACACGATGTACCAGAAGGGCTAACAGAGTGGTAAACCTATGTGCCAGGCACTGTCCTGGTACTTAACATTTAATCCTCATAACAGTCCAGGAAGTAGGTAATGAATGTCATTACCTGTGTTTTACATATGAGGAAATTTAGGTACAAAGTGAGTAAGTATCTTGCCCAGGAACACAGTAAGTGGTAGAGCCAAGATTTAAATTCAGGAAGTCAGTATTTGCTCTTAACCACTGAACTATGCTATGTATGGGATGTCCCAAAGTAAGAAAAACAGTATGACAAATACATGGATTTGTGGAACTAACTACAGGGCATCCTTTGTAGTACCTTTTATCAAGGGATGTAAAATTACACATCCCTGTGTTGTTTAGGCCTCTATATCCACTTTCCATACTGGAAGCACCGATGGACTTTTTCCATCCTTCCCTTCTTAGAATTCAGAGTGCTTCCCCAGATAGGAACTTATTGATCTTAAAAATATTCTTGGACACTTAGAAAGGCTATGTGATATTATCTTGTTTGAGAACTGGGACCAGGAGAAGGGAAGCACTTACCCAAGATTCTGTAATCAGAAATCAGGGATGGCTCTGCAATCAGGATCAGATCTTCTGATCCCTACTGTACAGTGAACTCTGCTTTTCTGATGGTGACCTAGAAGGTCAAACAAGGGGACAGGAAAGGATACAAAACAAAAAGATATGAGATGATGGAGTTCTTCTCCATCAACCAATGCAGTTTATCTCACACAAAGGACACCAAAGATGATAAATAATGTACAACTGTTTCTTTTTTTCTTCCTTGTGGTTACATTTTCAAATTTATTGTGCGTATTTATCCTATTTTTTTTGACAAAGTAATTTTTAAAATCTTTTATTAAGGAATATTTCAAATGGATACAAATTTAGAGAGAATAGTATTATAAACCCACATGAATCCATCATCCAGCTTCATAATTACCAACTGAAGGCCATCTTGTTTCATCTATGACCCCACCCACCAACCCCCCTCCCCGGATTTTTTTCTAAGCTCACGGAATAGCTCATTTTTTATATTATGGAAAATTTCAAGCATATACCAAAGTAGAATAATATAAAGAATTCCAAATGTTCATCACTCAGCTTAAACAATTATTTAGAACCAGTTTTCACCTATACCCCTCCCCACTTCCCCCTTCCGCTGAGATTATTTTGAAGCAAATCCTAGTCATCAACGTATTTTGACCCAATCCCAGACATATTATTTAATTCATAATTATTTTAGTAATATCTCTTTTAGATAAAGACAATTTAAAAACATAACCACAATCCCATTGTAATGCCTAAAAAATTGCCATCAATTCCTTAAAAACCATCAGATACCGAAACCGTGTTCAATTTCTGCCAATGTTATCTATTACTGTTGGTGTGTTCGAATCAGGATCCAAACAAGGCCTACTCTTCGCATGTGGTTGATTTTCAGCTCGCTTTCGTTCTCTATCTCACTGTCTCTTTTTAACTTTTCAATATGGAAAATTCCAATCCCCACTATTGTGAAACCAATCTCCGGTAGCATATTATTTTAACGGTAAAGACTGATAAGTTTCTTATATCTCTTAATTTCTTCTTGGGAAGAAGTCGATGGGCAGGTAAGGCACTATAATAAAATCTACATAATTTATACTATATTTTCTCATTCTGTTACGTGGGTATTTATCTCCATAGTAATAGCTAATATCCTTAGGAGCCAGGCCTTATACGCACTATTATACTTAACCCTCGGTACCCATCTCCGAAGTAGATACGATTATTATCACCATTTTGCAAACATGGAAACCGAGACACAGAAAGAACACGATCCTTGTCCAAGCTGGGCGTTGGCGAGTAGGGATTTAAATCCAGCGCTGCCCGATTGTAAAGTCACTAGCTAATCCTGTCTATATACATGACGATAAAAGGAAATAATCAACCCTTCTTTCCCACCCCCCACCCCGAAACCTGAACGAGAATCCAGCTCTTCCCAGCAGCCGACGTGTGATCACCACCGTTCCTCCAACCGCCATACTAAAGCCAGGTTTCTCTGGCAACTGATATCCATAGGCAGACACGTCACCCTGGAGGCGGGCTTACGTCCTTCAGCCAGTCACATTCGTCTTGTCTAAGTTTTAGAATGTTCTATAACCAAATGATTGGACGAAGACCACCACGTCAGCAATGACACTTCGCCGCAGTAAAGGGGGGTGCTAGCAACCGCTTCTTCACGGTTAAGGGCTGAAGCAAACCAATTATTTTTCTCGTTTAGTGCGCGCTGCAGCCAATCACGCCCGCCCTCTTAGGTTCTTAGCTCACCTTTCAAAAGCGCGACAGCTGTTGGGTCATAAGTCTATAGGACAGGATGTTCACGTGGCCTATTTTCACGACCCAGAGTTCCCCTGATCAGAAGGTTTTTTTTTTTCTGCAAGGAGGGATTATGGGTTCTCCACACCCACCCACCTCCACCCCCCCCCCCTTACTGGGAAAGGAAGTGTCTACGTGGCCTGCGGAAACGGGATGGGCGGAAATGAGCTAAGGTTCCCGCAGGTGGGGAAGCGGGAGGTCGAGGCTGGTGCCACGCCCCCGAACCTCTTGAGCAACTATCGCAGCAAAAAGGAGAAAAAAAGGTGGTTGGGGTTTTTGATGTGCGTGCGAGTGAGGATGGTGGGTGTCGCGGGCGCGTGACGTGGGGCCGGTGGGTGTGCGCGGGCTAACTCGCGTGGCCTTGGCGTTGGGGTAAGTGCGCGCGCAGGCGCTCATGGCGCTGGCGGGTGTGCGGGCGCCCCTGGCGTTGGGACCGGCGTGTGTCCTTGAACGAGTGTGTGTGTGTGTGTGTGTGTGCGCGCGCGCGTCTGCCCTTGAATGAGTGATGTGCGTGTGCGTGTGTGTTTCTTTACTTATAGATGAGCTGCTCTCTTATACTGTTAAATTTAGATAATGGTCGTGTGGATGCTTATTATAGTGGTCGTTCTCTTCTGTGGTATATGCTTGAAAATTATTCTAATGAAAAGGAAAATAACGTCAAGCAGACAATAACAGAAAAAGGGTCCTTTATTATATATATGAGTATTTCGTATGCCCCATCGATTCAATTTTAGACCCGACCACCACACTTGCTTCATACGTTTTTCTCAGTATCAAAATCCTGTTCTAAATCACAGTCCTCCAGTGGTTAAAGCCAAAACCCTCATTGGTATAGAGTTTCTCTTTGGGGAGATGGAAAAGTTTTGGAACGGATGGTGGTGATGGTGAAAGTAATTAGCACCACTAAATCATATATTCGAATGTGGTAAAAAGGGGGAAATTTTCGGGTTTTATATGTGTTACTAGAAAAACGAAAGTGCCAAACCTTTCCATTCTCAAATTAGGAATTCTCAAGGGGGCAGCTTCTTTAATTTCCCTAGTATCCTTTCCTCTCTCCCCCACCCCGCCCAGAAAGTTCGTGCCATTCTCTTGGCACAAATATAATTTTTCTGTTGGGAATATCTACATACAACAGCCTCCCCTTCCACTAGGGACTTTGAATTTCTGTGGGGGCTGAGGCTTTCTTGTTTTTTTGTCGAGCTCCAATCACGTTCAGTTAATTTTCCAGAAAGTTCTCTTGAGTGAGGTTTTTACCTTTGGAGGCTGCCACTAGATGCCGCCAAATCCCAGCAAAGGATTGGCTGTTTGATCCCCGGAATTATGGGATCCCCCACACCCGTTATGATTTGCCAAACTCAGCAAACATCTATGTTGATGATGTATATATTTCATTTCCAGGGAAAAATTAAGTCAACCTTTGTTGGCCCAAGATCCAAATGCTTTTGCTAGCCATATGAATATGGCATCTAAAAATGTTTTCCTTTTTTCCTGTCCCTTTTAAATTTTTTTCCCCCTCCATCCCTCTTTCTTTTTTCATCCTTGCCTTCTTTTGTCAGAGAGTTGATGAATGACCCCAGGCACTGGTGTTGATGAAGAACCTACCCCTTTCTCCTCACCTTTTCAGATTCTCACAACCCCCCAAAATGGAAAAGTACAGATGGCTGTTTAGTCAGTAAAGATAGATAACAACTCTGAGGTAAAACTTGGACTTTGGCATTGAAAACTGATCTTCCTTTCCTCTTGAAACTTTTTTTAGATATGTGTGTTTGTACCCTATTTTCTGTAGTGGTCTTGCTAAAATGTAGTTTTGATCTAGTTTTGAACCTTATTCCATGACTTACTAGCCCTGTGACACTGGACAAACAATTTATGTTCCATGATCCTCAGTTTTTGTGTGCTTTCTATAGTTTAGATGCCATGTCTCACTTATTCCTCATAAATTCTTATTAGGTGGTACTACAAAATTAAAATCAAACAACAAAGTCATACCTCTTCAGTTATCAATCATATAAAACATACACATATATATGTTATACACACACACACGCACACATATATATAAGTGTAAGTGAGGGATTTAAAACAGTGGTTTTCAAAGTGTTTCCTGGACCAGCAGTGTCAGCATCTCCTGAGAAGTTGTTAGAAATTCAGATTCACAGGCCCCACCTCAAACCTACCAATTAAATTCTTGGAGTAGGGTTCGGCAATCTTTTAACAAGCTATGTTCTGATGCACATTAAAGTTTGAGAACCACTGCTTTAGAGGGCAGAAATGTGATGCTTATTTTTGTACGCACCACTAGAGGGTGGTACAGAATGTAAAGCAAAATGTTTTATTGGGGCACCCTGCGTATTATCAATCCCATTGTACAGATTAGGAACTAATGTATAGAGATGTCAAATTATTTTCCCAAGTATATAGGACAAGTATGGGAACCAGGATTTGAATTCTACATGCCTCCCAAGCTCAAGCCCTTAACAGTACTCTGCTGTTTGACCATAATAGCTTCACTTTCTGGGCCTCAAAACACATTACACATACCCTGTTCCCTGCTTTGGCTAATATTAACTAGAGGGTCAAGAAGGGGGAAGGAAAGCAAACCAAGTGAATGGAAATGTTTTAATGATTTTCATACTCTCCCTCATTTCCATTCTATAATAGGAAATCACATAAAAGCTCATGAATGTTTCCCTTCTTGCTGTAATGTTTCCCAAATACTCTCCCTACCCTGCAGCTATCTTTTTCAGTTTATGTCTGTGACTCTTCTATAAATGAGGGAAGAATCAGGGTAATGAGGGAACAATGAGTTGTTGAAAGCCTACTATGTGCCACTCACTCTATATAGCTCTGTATACATTAATCCCAACAATAGGCCTGTAAATTAGGTGACCATTATCATCATGTTACAGATGATGAAAGTGAATCTAGAGACTAAGTATTTTTCTTAGGTCATACAACTTGTAAGTAGTGAAGCCCCGATAATCGCAGGTATATCTGACCCTGTTACTCCACTAAACTTTCTACTTCCAGGTTTTGAATCTGGTTTTGTTACTTACTATTTAAGTGACTTTCAACAAGTCCTTTAATTTTTCTGAGCCTCAGTTTCACCATATATTAAGGGAAAACAAATATTCCTGCTTATAATCTTGGAGCCAGACTATCCAGTATGGTAGCCATTAGCTAAATTTAAATGAAATAAAATTTAAAATTCAGTTCCTCAATTGCATTAGCCACATTTCAAGGGCTTTATAGCTACTTATGTCTGGCCACTGGCTACAGTATTAGCGTAGATATAGAATATTTCCCTCATCACAGAAAGTTCTATTGGATAGCAACAAGTTAGAGACTGTAAGGTATATAAGAGGGCCTAATATGGCACATGTCTCATGACAGGTGCCCAAGAAAAGTGATTTCCTCTGCTCTTTCCTTTCAGACTCAGTGCTTGGGGTGTTCTGCTTTATCAAAGAGGTCAGAAAAGGGGAGTAACTTTCCCAAGGTACTATGACAGGGGATGTGCCTGACACCGGGACCTACATATCTTGACTATGCTCCAATATTCTGCCTAGCGGACCTATCCTCATGCTTTACTCTGCTTATTGATTGAGGTTTCATGACCAAGAGTGTGAATAATGTGAATTAACTTTGGAGTCAGGATGATAGCAGAAAAGGGCACAGGAACTGAATGCCTCTTAAGTGCCAGGCAGCATTCTGAGTTCTTTACCTCTGTTATCTTCATGAATCCTCACTGAAGCCCAGAGAAGTTAAATCCTCAACCAAAGTTGCTCAGCTGTTAAATGGCAGAGTGAGGATTCAGACTTCTTTCTGTCTAACTCCAAAACCCATGCTTTTCCCATTAGGTCATGCTATCCTCTCAAATGTGAATACTCTCCTGCCTCCTCTACTTACCAGTGGGACAAAGCTTCAGCAGATTCCTGACTCTTAGCAGGTCCTTGGAAAATGTGAGTTATTCTTTCTTCCTTTTGAATTTACAGCTGATCTGCTGTCTTCGCGATCCACTGTCTTAGCTATCCGCTATCTGTTGCAACTGAAAGGGAAGAGATAGCTTTGGTTAATGTTTGTTTGGCTCTAAGGCCCAAGGCCGGACAGAGACTATTTATGGTCTCAGCCTTCACTGGACTTCCAGTTGCTCCAAGAATCCTGGGTTTATCATCAAGGCCACCATTAGCTCATACGATACTTTTGTGCTATTTAGAAACATGTGCCACCTGGGAACAAATTTCAGAAAAGTGTCCACTCCAGTGGAACAATTGGAAAAAAAAATGTTTCTCTCTTTCTGAGGTGTTGCAGCCTCAATCAGGGCAGTTGAAGGATGAATTTCAGCCCCCACTTCTGCCCTCTCGGTTGGGCACCCTTGTTCAGTGTGCAACCTACCCAACAGTGTCTTCTGGCATTATCTTCCTAGTGGCTAAGAGAGCCTTCCTAGGTAGGAAGGTGGTGATCAGTCTGTTCTGAGGGGTGGGGATGGACACCCCCATGGTTTCTGGGTAAGAAATGAAATCAGTCTGTTCTAAGGTTAATTTGGTATTTTTTTCTTTTGGTTTTGACTAATTTATTGGATGATTTTTTAAATACAGTTTTATTGAGATATATTCACATACCCTACAATCATCCACAGTGTACAGTTATTCACAGTACCATCATATAGTTGTGTATTCATCACCAGAATCAACTTTTGAACATTTTTCTTACTCCAAAAATAAAATAAATAAAATAGTAAAAAAGAACACCCAAAACACTCCATCCCTCCATCCCACCCTATTTTTCATTTAGTTTTTGTCCCCATTTTTCTACTCATCTGTCCATATTACTGGACAAAGGGAGTCTGAGCTGTGAGATTTTCACAATCACACAGTCACACCATGTAACCTACATAGTTATGCAATCGTTTTCAAGAATCAAGGCTACTGGGTTGCAGTTCAACAGTTTCAGGTATTTCCTTCTAGCTATTCCAATACACTAAAAACTAAAAAGGTATATCTATATAGCACATAAGAATGCCCTCCAGAGTGACCTCTTGACTCCATTTGAAATCTCTCAGCCACTGAAACTTTGTTTCATTTCACTTCCCCCTTTTGTCAAGAAGAATTTCTCAATCCCATGATGCCAGGTCCAGGCTCATCCCCGGGAGTTGTGTCCCACATTGCCAGGGAGATTTATACCCCTGAGAGTCAAGTCCCACGTAGGGGGGAGGGCAGTGAGTTCACCTGCCGTGGGCTTAGAGAGAGAAAGGCCACATCTGAGCAACAAAGAGATTCTCTGGGGTAGACTCTTAGGCACAATTATAAGCAGGGTCAGCCTCCCCCCTGCAGCAACAAGCTTCACAAGGGCATGCCCCAAGATCGAGGGTCTTCCTACCAAACTGTCAGTCCTTAGCATTTGCGAGAACACCAGTAACAACCCACGTGGGGAAGTCCAACTTTATGCATTCTTCCACAGTTCCCCAGGGGTCCCTGCAAATATATCCTCATTCTCTGCCCAAATTACTTTGGGATATATTGGAATTTCACACTAACCTGTACAGCCCTACCAGATCTCACTTCCTATTCAAAGTTCCATGTAATTATGGTGTTTGAATAAACTGTGCAAATTAAATTAGTGTGCTACAGAAAATAAAGATTCTGCACCAAATAGACATCTCTTCCCTTGGTCCCACACAGAAGCTGAAGTTTTAAAACACAGTCAATATCGTCCTTTATCCTTGGTCTGATTTGCCTTAGTCCTAACCAGATCCGCTTCTTTCATAGCTCTAATTGAGGTCTGAGCTCTTTTTCAGCTTTTTTAACAGTTGCTGTATGAGGTAATACTGACATTCATAGCTGCCAAGCTCTAGCTCTTAGTTTCAGGTGTCACACAGATACCCAAAGTTCCAGAGACTGACCAGGTTATAGACAAAGAGCTCAGCGTCTCAGAGTTTAAAGATAACCATTACAACTCAGGAATAGGTGTGACTGCTATAAGAGCTTACAATCTAGGGACCATTACAATAAGCGTTCCCTTGATAAGCTGTGCTCTAAGGTTCGGTTCTCAGAGTTTACACATTATGGTTAGTCCATATTAGTGAGGCATTATAACACATTATATAGTGTTTCTGGTGTACTTCACTCAAAATGCTGTCTTCAAGATCCATTTACCTAGTTACTTGTCTCACAGCTTCATTCCTTCTTGCAGCTGCTCAGTATTCTGTTGTACGCATATACCACAGTTCACCATTCTGTTCATCAGTCAGTGTACCCTTAGGCCACCTCCATCCATTGCAAATCGTGAATACTGCCTTCATAAACACCAATGTGCAAATGTCCATTATGTCCCTGCTCTCGGATCTTATTGGATGATTTTTAAAAGAATATTCACTTAACATAAATGTTAAAAGCAAAACCTAATATTCAAAGCTAAGCAAAATGATATTTATTTAATAAGGGTGTTTTTCTGTTTATTTATGCTTGCCTCATTCCAAAGGGATTTCATGAAACCAATTCAGCAAATTAGTCTGGATCCATCTAGTTCGCTAGCCTGTGACAGCCAGAGCAGAAGATGGGGATAGTCACAGGAAAGCTTTATCATTTTAGGGGTATTTATTCTCTTTTAGCTCCTCTCTCCTTCTGTAAATGAAACCCCCTGACTTCATCCTTTTGGCAGAAAGAGGTTACTTCAGATGACAAGAAACACTAAGATCCCTACCTGAACCTAATCAGTGTAGTTCTTGGGTGGCCTTGGAATGCCAGACTTGCACATAATCCCTTGGTTTCCCCTTCCTGACTCAATAGTTTAGCAGGCAATTTACCTAAATTTGTGGTTTTGAGAACCACAGGCTTTCCCTGGAATAACTGTGTAAAGTCATCCATGTCGTGCATCAACTAGCAGAGATGAGGACTGATTCCCACCAGTGTGTAGAGACTCCTACAATACATGCATTGCCTCTGGAGAATGCCTGAAACCATTTTCTCCAGTGATACATTTGTTGATGCTTATAACCTTCACCTGCAGTCGCTATTCCACTGGGAATGAGAAAAGCTATGCTTTTCAAAAATATCAGCTGTCATTATTGAAAGAGAACCAAGCACTATTACTTAAAGTACTTCCTCTAAATTGTTGAAGCTTAATGATGGGTACATGGGAGTTCCTTATACCATTCTTTCTACCTCCGTGTATTTTTGTAGCTTTGTATTTTTGAAGGTTTCCAAAATAGTCTATTTTAAAAGGGCTTCATCCTTCCTAGGGAAGAGAACACACATGGGTTTCTCTTTAGACGAGTTCCTCTTAACCAAGGGGTAGTTGGAACACACACTTTTCTAGTAGAGATGTATCTGGGGAGGCAGGTATTTTAGATTGAAAAAGTCTCTTTCTCAGAAATTTCAGTAAGGTCTCCTAGAAGGAGAATCTCCTCCCTCCTACAGCCCCCCTCCACCAGACCCCTTAAAGAAGCATTGCTCTAGTGCGGCACTGTTATTGAAAATAGTGTATCTTATCCCTTGGGTGTTTGGGAGTAGGGGGAGGTTGAAAATCATGGAAGCTGGCTTCAGCTAATTGGTGAAAAACTCTGTTAGCCAGCAGGCAAAGGGAATCTGGGGACAAGAGACAGAACTAAGAGCGCAAAAGGGCTTCATTCTCACCCCATGTGAGTGCTGGAGAGGGCAAAGCTGCTAAGGAAAGGGGATAGCAAGGAGCAGAATATGTGGCAAAGAGGCCCTCACTCAGGGCCTCAAAGGATATGCTTTGAAGGCTCCGGGCCCCAGATGATTTGTAGGTTCTAAAAGTGAGCAAACCCTCTGAAGGCAAAGATGTTACACACACACGTCCAGGGACCTGGAACTTGACTGCTCAGCTTGGAAAGGCAGGCTCCATAAGGTACCTATTGAAAACTGTGTGGGTTTGTTTTCTTGTTGTTGTTGTGTTTTTACTGTGCAACTGAGCAGATGAGGATGTCTATGCACTGCTGGGAGTGAGAAGATACGATTGGAGAGGTGGGGCACTGCTCAGGGACCTTGACCTTGGAGGACATTCTTTTTCAAGATTTTGAGGTCGAGGTAAAATGATTAGAAACTAGGGACAGAGAATAGAGCAAGGGCAGTTCCTCAAAGGTACAATGCTGAGATTCACCCAGCTGCTCCCAGGCCTGAGTTGTGGGTGGGACGTCAGTGAGACTCAGGCGGGTGCAGCCAGCTTTCAATAGAGCTGGTCTCTGAAACTTGGCTGTGAGGACAGAGGAAGATTGATGTTCACTCCAGAGTGGGGCTGTCAGCTGTGCTCACCGCTTCACCATGGTTCCAGCTGTAAACAAAAGTCCTGGCCCTTCATGGCACTGCAGATCAGTCCAGGCTGGCGTAAGTCTCTGAGGACAAGCTAGACCATTTTCTAATACTGGCTAATGACCAGAAGACAGAAGAGACAATAGAAGGTGGGTGGGGGGCAGAATTGGAAGGGGTTGAGAAGTAGGGACCAGTGGGAAGGAGCTGTGAATTTTAGATCTTAGGTCTTTGGATGCAAATAGCAGAAATCTTTTGGGGGAAAGCAGACCCTTTTCCTTATCACCTTTGCAGATAATAGCGAATCACTAAAGGAAACCTCCATGGACAATAGGGCCTCATTCATTCATTTATCCATTCAATGAGTACCTTTTATGTGTCCATCACTGGGCTGGGGACCCTGGGAGAGACCAGAGCAATAGAAGACAGCTCAGAAAATCAAGGAGCTTACAAGGAATTTGGGGATATGTGTGAAGTTAAGTATTAGTACTAAATAGTATATCTTTAAATGCAATGTGACAAACATGCAGTAGGAGTTCAGAGGCAAGAAAAGCCATATCTGGCCTTGATCAGGGAAGGTGAGATTGGAGGGGGGCTTAGAAACTTAGACATGATTTGGCTGGGAAGAAAAGGCACCAGGCATTCCAAGCTGGGGCCAAATCATTAACAAAAATGTAGAAATGGGAATGAGCAAGGCCTGCCTTGGCTGAAGCAGATGGTTGGTGTCAGAGACTCTCTTCATTCACCCCCCCCACCCACCCCCCCCACCCCCCCCCCCCGCACGCTTCAGGCCATGGATAACCCAGCCTTCAAGTTTCACTTTAAATGTCACTTCTTCGGGGAGGCCTTCCCTGATCTCCAGGACCAGATTAAGGACCTTTGCCTTATGTCCCCCTAGCATTTACTACTTTCCCCTTTCTAAACCATGACCAGTTTCACCTGATGGCCTATTCTTGTCTCCCTACAATTTGTTCTCCACACTGCAATCAGAATGATCTTTATAAAATGCAGATCGGTTATATCACTTCCCTCTTTAAAACTCTCCTGCCCCTAACCCCTTCCTTCTCCTTTGCCTACCTTTATGTCCTTCCTACTTTCCACCCTCTTATTCTTCCTTCACCTTGCATCTTAAATGTGCCTGTGTCAGGGAAGCCCTCCATGACATCGCGTCCTCCAACTTCTACCACAATTAGGTCAAGTCCCCTGTTACATACTTCCATAATACTTCCAAATTTTCTCCATTTTACTGCTCCTCAATAATGTGGACTATGCTTGTCTCCACTGACAGAATACAAGCCCTCTGAGGGCAAGGGTATGTCTCTTCTTCAGTGTGTATCCCCTGTATCTAGTACAGTACCTGGCATACTATCGTAAGTATTCCACAAAAATTTGTTGAATGAATCCAAGGAAGATGAGGCAATATTGGTAAGTGAAAGCCAGCCTAAAGAGATTGGTTTTACACTTATGGGCAAAGGGAAACTTTGAAAAGTTTTTGATTATGAGAGGAAAAAACCATGAGAGAATGCTGACTTCTGGGAAAAAAAAAAATAAAACAGCATACACAATCAGGGAACTCCAGCCTCGGATTACCCCAAACCCTAGCCTCCGAATTATCTTGCAGACTCAGGTTCACTCCCTCCCTATGCCCCCTCCCCCAGTCTACAAACACAAGAGAGTTACTCATTGGTCCTTCGCACCAGAGAGATTTGCCAGTAGTGCCAAATGCACTTACTTCCCCACATGCAGTTGTTCATTTGGCTCAAATTTATTGTCTACTTTCATTGTTCCAAGCCCTGTGCTCTTACCTACAGATGAAGGAGACCTTCTCCCTACCTTCATGGAGCTCATTTACTTCATAATCGAATTTCTGGTGAAGGACTTTGCCTTACCTGTGTTCAATGTGGGAGACTTTTCAGGGCAGTAGAACCCTGCCTTTTTGTTGAAGGGATGACATCAGACATTGTATTAGTGACACTTTGAAGACATATTCATTAATTTTGACCCCGCTCTCTCCCTTTGAATCCTTTACCCTGAACTTGAGTCCACCACCAGGATCTTAGGGAGAGAGATTGCAAAAGTAGCGGTTAGCCATGAATGAGATTAATTTCCACAACTCAGTGTTCTTCTCTTTGTTAGGTAGCCTACAGTGAAGAGGGTACATACAATGAGGTTCTAAAATCCACAATGAGATGGGACAGCAAGGGTTAACTCCAAAATCAGTGGAGTATATTTCATAGAAGGATGACAATATATAAACAAGAACCACTTTGTCTTCTTCCTTATAGGACCAACCTGAAGCTTAGGCCAATCAAATGGTAATAGCAGGTTATGTTTCTATTAGGGAAAGGCTAAAAGAAGTGTAAATGTAAGGGATTCACAAACATATTCACATAGAAACTTTGGAAAAGAAAACCCCAAGTTTCTAGAATTTGGAGCTTGGTTTGACCATTTTTCACCTGTAATATTATCCTAACTGTTACCATGATTCATGTTATCCTGTTCCTGTGGCCAAAGTTGGGGACTGAATTGTCAGCACAGGAAGTTTCCTCAGCTGTAGATTACCTCTGAACTTGAATCTGTTGTAGTCTCTATGTCAGAGCAGTCCTAGTAGTGAGCCTCTGGAGCTAATAAATGATAATACACTCTAGTCCTTTACTTTCTATTCTTTCTTTTCACAGCTTCAACTAAGTTGGGAAATAAAAGGTGATTATGCCTTGGGCTGGTGTTGCCCACTGAGGCCCTCAGTGTTCTCATGTTGTCTAATTGGTAGACCAGACTAACTGATCAGGGAAGGCCCTTTGGCTCTGCTGTGCCAGGTTCTAGAATTATAAAACATTGTGAACCATTAACCCAGTTACCTTATAGAAATCCCATGAGTCACTAGTTTTCTTAAAGGGTCACTTGTTTGTCTCTCTGTGCAGGAATGGTGGTGAGAGTTAAATATAGTCAGGATAGCAAATGTGTTTCTGTGACCAATGGTCCCAAGCAGTTTTGCCCTTCTGATGATCAGGGCTGTCTTTATAACAATGAATCTCATTACCTGAAGTAATGTTAGGGATTAGCGTTAACTTGAAGACCGATAAAACTGAGATTAGTCAGCAAGGCATGGTGTTGTGTGTGTGTGTGTGTGTGTGTGTGAGACAAGTATTCAGGACTTCTGCAGGCTGATAATTTAAAGAGAAGCTTACAGTCAGAAAGATGCCCAATTTTTAGATTTCTTTTTCATGGTTGCCCCTCACTTTGGCTTCTTAATTAAAAAAAAAACCAAGGTATTCCTATAATATTACTCAAATAATACAGTTTTAATACCTTTTACCTGTAAAATGGCATACCTCTGAAAGTTGTAGATAATCAACTTTTGCTTTTCATAAATGTCAAAGAAGCAGTAAACTCTACTCCCTACCGCCACCACTGCCCCCAAACAAAATCTTATGGTGAAGCTGAATATATAAGCTGAAAGTGGAATTTCTGTGATTGAAATGGGGTGGGGGGGTGGGGGGACTACTTGTTTTTCCTTCCCATGAAACCCTAGGACTCCTTGAAGCTGACTTTAAAAATCCCTTGCCCAGTATATAAGGCATGGAACTGATAAATAGGAGACCTGGGTTTTGGTTTTGCCACTGTCACTGACTCTTTGTGAGGCTCATTTCCTCATCTCTTGCATGGATAGATGGTTATCTTACCATAAAGATTTGCTTTGAAGATGAAATGCCACTTAAGTGCTTTGTAAGGAAAAAAAGTACAAGGATGCTTGTTACTTTGATAGTATAGTCCCTCATGACACAGCCTTTACAAAGTATAGTTGGTGAGAACTAGCGCTGCAAATGGGTGGTTGAAAAATAAATTATTGAAGATCTACAGTGCTTGCCACTTAAAAACTTATTTAGCAAACACTAGTTCATTTTATGATAAGAGCTTGGTATGAGGAATACAAAGATAAATTCATTATAATCCCTGACCCCAAACTCATATTTATGTGTGAGGGATACAGACCAAAAAAAAACAAACAAAAACCCTGCTATGTAATTATATAATCTTGCAAGTATAAATAAAGAGCTATCTACAGGGCATTATTGGAGAATCCATCTCTGTCGAGAAGTTGGAGAGTAAGGAGTTTGAGGCTTCACAGAAAATGTGATACTTTTCCAGTCTTGACAGGTGGAAGAGGACAGGGAACAGCATTTAAGGACTAGGGAATGGAAAAACACAGAGCATTAGATGGGATGAGTTGTTGGGTTCAGGGAACTGTGGGTAAATCAGTGTAGCTAAATGCAGGGTGCATTTAGGGGAGTAAGGGGAGAGATGAGAGAAGAGGCTGGAGGCATTGGCAGGGGCCAGAGCAGAAGATTCCTTGTAGGCCAATCTAAGGAAATTGGGCTTTTTCCTGTAAGCATTGGAGAACTGTTGAAGGGTTCAAAGTAAGAAAGTTTCACAAATAGATCTCTTATTGGAAGTTCAGATCAGCAGTAGTGTAGAGAATTGGAAGCCATAGTGGAATCAGAAGCTGAGCCAAGATAAGGTGGAGAATAGAGAAGGAGGGAGAGATTTCAGAAATATTTGAAGATAAACTCAATAGGACTTGGTGATTGATTTGATCTGAGGGCTGTAGAAGAAAGTTTTTTTTTCTTTTTAATTTAGGGCCTGGGAGGCCTTCCAGTCCTCAACAGGGTGGGGAAACAGGCCCAAAGAGGAGCAAGGGCTTTGCTAAATTAGCAACAGAGTTGGGTCCTTAATCCAGGTGACTCGGGAGATGGGGCTGTGCTGTGAGACCTAGCTTGAGACCCATGTCAGTCACTTATTAGGTGCGTGTGTGAGCCCTGAGGCCTCAGCTATCCTTCTGAAAAATGGAGACATATACAGTCCCCCGCGGAGCTGGTGTAGGATCCATGGCTAATTTGTGTGAGGGCACTTTTAACATGCTATTTATAAATGACTCCTAATCTGTGTCTTGTCCACTCTGCCACACTAGTCTCATGCTTTTGGCTGTCATTGGAGGCCCCTCACAACCACCTCTGTCCCACTTGGAGGAGGATGTTTTAAGGAGAATGTGAGTTTTTTGGTTCTAGACATGTTGAGTTTGAGATACTTGTGGGACATCCAGGTGGAAATGTTTAACAGAGAATTGAAAATTGGATAAATGGGACTAGAGCTCTGGAGCATCTAAGCTAGAGATAGAAAGGTGAGAATCATCAGCATACAGGTTATCCCAGCCATGGAAATAGTAGAGAATAGCCAAGCAGTTGGTGTACAATGAGCAGAAGTGAGAGCTGGAGATGAAATCCTGGAAAATAGGAAGAAGACCAGGAAGCAATGGTCAGAGATGTAGGAGGAGAACATGGAGAGTGAAAGCCAAGAGAGAAGAGAATTTCCAAAGGTGTTGAGAGCTCTGACAAATGTTACAGAGAGAGAAGTCAGGAAAGATTAGGACAGAAAAGTGTTGACTTGATTTAGAAATTAGGACAGCAGTGTGAGGAACACGGAAAAAGCATTTTCGGTGGGGGAGGGGGGAGGTTAGGGGGAAGAAGGCAGAAGATAGATTATAGTGTATTAAGGAGTAAAATGGTAGGGGTGAGGATGTGGAATCAGCTAAGATAGACATCACTTTTAAGAAACTTGGTGATGAATGGAAGGAGGGAAATAGATCTAAATAGCTAGAGAGAAATTCAGGGTCAAACTGAAAGGTTTGTTCTTTATTTGTTTTGTTTGTTTGTTTGTTTGTTTTGTGTGTGTGTTGATGGGCGATCTCTCTCAAATTTGATGAAAAAGCGGAGGCTCAGAGAGATTAAGCAGTTTGCCACAGTTACAGATTTTGTAAGCATGTTATATTCCAGTAGGAAGAACCCCATGGGAAACTGAAAATAAAGAGAGGTGATTTTACCTTGACCTTTTTGTGAGCATGAGCTCGGTAAGATGAGACCCACGAAATGGAAATCTGAAGTTCCAACCAGGCCCATGTGCTCGAAATCTTACAGGTGCAGAAGAGAAACTAAGATGATGTCATCTGGTCATGTAAAAATGAATCTTTGTTGAACACTTACTATTTGCCAGGCCCTGAGTTAAGCACTTTACATACATTGTCTCATTTAATTCCCACAATAATCCTATGGAGTAGGTACTGTTATTGTCTTCATGTAACAGATGTGAAAACTGAAGCACAAAGGTTTAAGATTTGCTCAAAATCACATAGCTAGGTTTCTATGGTGTGTGAATATATCTCAGTAAAATTGCATTTAAAAAAATCACATAGCTAGGTGTTGTGTGCTGGGTATTTCAAAGCCTTCAAATGGCCATTCAGAGGAGGAAGCTGAGGCTGAGAGAGGTGAAGTCATTTGCCCGAGGACCCATATCTAGTAAGTGGTGGAATTGCAAATCATACCCACGCTCCGTCCGTTGCCGAAGCCCACACTCTTAACCACCACACTGTTATTAAAAATAGAGAATATTTATATATTTTTATATACAGCTCTGTAATCCAAAGCATTCCCTAAATTTAAGTGATAGTAGGAATTGCCCTTATTCCAGGGAGTTGATAGTGAGAACATGTACTTCCTTGGTAATGCATCACACATTATAATGTAACCAGGGTGTTTTCAGAAAGACTCATGGTGAAAGCAGAGACTGAGAAAAACAGAGGTACTCTGGTGGGGTGGCAATAGCTAGGTTCTCATGTGATTTCTGCAGGTAACTCCACAGCAGCAGCTGTACTTTGTTCATCTATGCAGAGACTGTTCTGTGATGGAGAAAAACCCTGGCCCAGATGCTCTTTCTCCTCACTAACACTCATTGGCCTAAGAAAAAGTTCGCTAACAAGCTGTTCTGTTGCCACTGGCCCAGGTTTACGTACTGTAAACATTATCCTAGTGGTGGAGTATGAGGTGGTAAGTGGTAAGTGTTGAGCAGCCAAATTGCTAACCCTTCAGGCATGACTGGCTTGCCAGTGGGGACAGCATGTAGAGCAGGGGGAGGCAGTTGGTTGTACTGCCAAGATCCCTGCTACTGCACTTGCTTGTCACTGCCAGGGTTTTCATTTTGGTGATTGGTTTTGGAAATACAGCTTGATAGTAGTCTTTGTATTTGGAGTATTATCAATGTTTAATCAGACTATTATCATTCTTTATTTAGTGATGCAATTTACAGGGTTTTGCTGTCTTCTTAACTTTGGTTCTTTTGCACTCAATGACCAGCTTGTGTGTGTGTGTGAACTCTATCTGATTTTATAAGTTCTTGTTTTATTTTCCTGGCTGCTAAAACAAATACCATACAGTGGGTTGGCTTAAACAGTGAGGATTTATTGGCTCACGCTTTTGAGGCTAAGAGAAGTCCAAAATTGAGGTGTCAGCAAGGCAATCCTTTCTCCCTGAAGTCTGTGGCATTTTGGGGCTGGTTGGCTGCGATCCTTGGTTTTTCCATCACATGGCAATGCACATGGTGGCGTCTTCTCCTTTCTCTTCCAGATTCCATTGACTTCCAGCTTTTGGCTGCTCCCCGTGGCTTCTCTCTCCATCTGACTTTCACTCTGTTTATAAAGGACTCCAGTAATTCAGATTAAAGCTCAACCTGATTCAGTTGGGCCATGCCTTAACTGAAGTAACATCTTGAAGAGATCTTATTTACTGATACAGACCCACCAGAATGCAGACCAAGACCAAGAACATGTCCAAACTGGGGTACCCAGTTCAATCCACCATAGATCCCTTCCAGGTCTATTTTCCTTTGTTCAATAAATTAATGGGAAGAGAAGAATGAGCAGAAGTGTGGTATGTATTAAAGCAAGTGAGAATTCATGCTTTCACTCTACTTATACACGCTGAGTATTGCTATGTACCAGGAGCTGTACAGGCTGTAAGTTTGTATAAGACACACTTCCTGCTCTCTAAGAGCTCATTCTACATTTTTTCCATTAAAGCAAGTGATAAAACTACCTGAGTTCCTAATACAGTGGTCATTCCCATGCTTAGTTGATTTGTCTCTCATTATCAATGGAACAGCCTAGGAGTATCTTTACTCTAAACACAGTGAATTTGAATCTAAGATTTCTACAGTCAGCAATGATGAGATAATGATAATAATATTTACAGCATTGATAATAGTAAACCAAGACTGGAGAGCAGCCAGTGGGGACACATATAGAGATTCCCAGGTGGTGATATGTTTTGGACAAGATTGGGGCATATGCATGGCTCAGTGAAAAGAGAAAATAACTCCAAGTGTCAATTGAACCTCTCAATTAGAAGAGTGTTAGTTCTTTGGCAGATGGGGAAAAAAGGCTTATGGGAGAAAATTAAAGTGATAAATTTTGTTCACTGTCTTTCTTCCACATAGAAAACTGTTTTTGATTTGACCATAACTTCTGGGAGAGCAAGAGGCCCTGTTAGTGGATTGAGAGGAAACAGGAACACAGACCAGAGTTTTTCCAACAAGCAGAGCAAACTGAAGGGAAGGTGGAGGCACGATAGCCTTAACAACAACTGAATAAATAAAGTCCTTTCTCTGGAAAACTTTATGTATAAGATACCTAACTGACATTAAATATTAAGACTGAATTAATGAAAACACCTGATATGCTTTATTTATGTAGGAAGCATTTTTCCCTTTAAAAAATATGTTGTTTTGAAACTCAAAATTGCTTCAGATGTGATCCAGGCAGAAAGTATTGTGGGTCTCTGGAGCAGTGAGTGCTACAAGAATGAGGAGAAATGGAAGTGACCTCCAAGTGAGCTTCTTACATCACCTCCTGCCAATTTACTGTGATAAGAGGGGTCCAAGTTCAGGAATTCCACGATCAAATGGATTACTAGCTGTCAGATGCTCCCAGTGAGATGCAGCACTCCCACCCCATTCCATAGTACATGTGTGGGAAGGGTGAAGAAAATGAAAGCTATTAGCACCTGATTCTGACATCATGTATCTTCCTTCTCCACTTGGGGACTTTGATGGGGAGGGGGGGGGAGTACCTTCCACCTGGCATTGCCTCTGAGTAGCTTTGTGAACTCCTTTGGACTATTATGTTGGTTGGTACTTTGGCTTCTTTGCCTTCCAGCACCAGCTGATGCCCTGAGCTGAGTCCCAGTTGGGCAGGCACTATTGCTCAGTGCTGTAGCTTTCTCCAGGGCATTGTTCTTGAGACTTCCAACAGGGCAGATTTGTGCGGTTGGCCCATCTGGACAAGATCTATAACAAGTAGAGCTCTGTGCAATAAGCTCATCTCCATAGTCCAGCCCCCCCGCCTCCCCTGCCTCCGGGCTGCAGCAGCCTGACACCCCAGCCCCACCATGGAGAATATCAAAGAGATACTCTCTGCTCCTTTCAAAGGGGTATTGCTTGTGGACTCTCATTGATTGGTACTACCTGGGCAGAGATGGGAAAATAGGGGCTCTCTGCTCTCTCAATTCAATCTGCTCTCTTTAGCCAGTTCTTTTGTTTTGAATCTCCTTAGCACCTGAGGGATAATGAATATTGCCATTAATGTTAATTTCTGGACCAGCTACCCTGGTCATCCCCCAAACCGACAGATAAGAGGAGTATATCTCAGTAAACAGGGAAAAACAGACAAGCTCAATAAGAAGTAAACAGGGAAAAACAGACAAGCTCAATAAGAAAGGGGGAAAGAAAGCTGAGTTCTTGATTTGATTATAGAAATGGCATTAGTCATTGTATTTATTGACTTTTAATTTTGAACACCATGTTATAGGAGAGAGGGAGGGAGGAAAGGAGAGGGGAGAGGGAGAGAGGGAAGGAAGGAGAGAGGGAGAGGGGGAGGGGGCATGGGAATGATTGGACTCATACAGTTGTTTATTCTAGGTCCAGAGAAAAGGACAAGATATTAAAAGATCATTTAATCACCTCTTTCTTTCAGTTGGTAGCCCCACAAATTAATCTCTCCTTTTTCAGTTCTGCAGAGTAGGATCATTTCAAAGGACTCAGTGTACCAAGTCCATGCTGACCCCGTCCCAGCGTTATGTCAGGCTTGAAATGGTCTCTACCATACTAATCCTCTCTACTTTGACGTTTCTGGCAGCTTCAACTGACTGATATACCTCCTCACTGTGGAAGAAGAAGGGAGGCAAGAGAGGGTGAATAAATACTCTAGCTTATGGCTCCCTAACTCTCACAAGTACTATCCTGAGGTTGACCAAGTCAGTGTTTGTCCAGGATAGGGGTCCTCTATATGAGAGTCTTCCCTAGGAACCTTGAAGCCCACTCTGATGCTTGGCACCTTGCATTATTTCCTCAATAAAATGAGGTGAAGGTGCAGGTTGGAAGTGAGGAGTCCTGGGGGGAAAAAAAAGAGGCTTGGGAGAAAAACAAACAAACAAAAAAACAAATGAAAGCACAGCCAACAAAAGGCTCTCTGAGGATAGTTTCATATTCTACTTCTCTTGGGTCCTACTACCTGGGATCTCACTTTTCTTGAACTTTTCTAGCATCATCAAGTAAGTTCCTTAGAGAACTTTTCTCTTTTTATACATTCCAGCAGCCTAACAGACCCTGTCACCATGTAGTTAGTTATGGAATACAACAAATATTTCTGAGATCAGGAAGTTCAGGTGGATCTGGAAGGATAGGCTCAGAGTTCCTGCCTCCATTCTGATAGTGTTGGGCTTCCTACGAGACTTGAAGATCTCTTTGTTGGTTTGTAGAGTGATGCCCTACTCCAGGTGCAGCCCATGACTGTCCCCACCCTTCTGAGAAGTAGGGAACCTGTCACCTTGTCTTCTTCCCCTAGTCAAGGAAACCTGATTGGATCACACAGGACAGCATTTGTGGATGGGAAAGACTGCATAATTGAGCCTGTGGCAGGAGGAACATAGGGCACAGTAAAGGCCAGGATCTAGGTGGGAGAGGAGCGGTGTAGATTAAGATAACAAAAGCCAGAATCTAGTAGAGGCGGTCTGAGTATTCTCCACTGAAGTATCAGAAAACAGAGAGGCTCCAGCAAAGGCATAAAGCCATCTTGGCCCCAGGAACATAGCCAAACCTTAATCTCATGAAATGGGAAAGCATGGAGAAAATATGGATTGGGGTATATAAGCCATCTTTGTAAGTGAAGCCACCGTTGGCACCATGCAGCATAGGCCCACATAGCTTTGGGATCAATAGTTGAAGTTCTGAATGGGAAGTCAGGAAGGAACTGTCCACGCCCCTGACGGAATCTAATGGAGGGGAAAAGCCCACCCAGGTGGAAGCAGGAAGCCAGCAGCTGGACTCTATTGTCCCCACCCTAGTCACAGGGCCTGGTGGATATCTTCTGACCGTAGCACTTTATAGACAACCCAGTAGAAGATGTTGAAGATGAGGAAAGTGAAAGGGAAGACAGCCCGTGAGATGGTGTCAATCCTCTTGGCTCGGTCTACGTAGAGTTTCCGCATGGTTTCTGCCTCCCTTAGAAGAGAGGCTGGAGGGTGGGGACTATAAATGCCAGAACCTTCCATTGGAGCTTCATCCCTTTCCTGCAGGCAGTGGCCCAGGCCATAGCCACGGAAATAGAAGCGACTTTCTCGGATGATATCTTCCTCCTGGAATTACAAGGAAGTAAAGGCAGAATTTGCGGTCACAGCTCTAAGGCGTAGGGAATAGAGACCATAGCACACACAAATATCTCATAGGTGATGCGGTGCAGGCGGGATGGCTGGGTACCCTGGCCCACTGAATGCTTTATTATGGCCACAAAACTACTCATGAGATAGAGATTGACTAAGCAGCTATATATTGTATGTATGGTATATATTATGATTCCATTTGCATATAGGCCCTAAGCCTGCCTTTTAAAAATGCATAACATAATTTAGAGCCATCTAAAACCCAGTAAAGTGCCAGCCCACTGTGAGAGGGAGCTCATAGACATCTCAATGTAAAGTTATCTCTGACTGATAATAAACAGAATAGACAGAACAATGAAGCCATTAGACAGCACAGTTGAGACATTTAGACTTGGTGAACTTGACTTTAATGACTTTCAAAATCTGGAGAATTAGTTCTCCTGGTACACAGTATCTTTTTAAAATTGTTTATGTCAACTCAAAGCTGAAAATTCTCAAAGCTTTAAGTGACCCTAAGGGGTTATCCAAATAAGGGTAAAATTGATCGCTGCATTGCAGACACGTGTGCTTCTCTGCAGGTCAGCAGATTTCGATATAGTGGTTCAGTATATGCAGGGTAACATTTATTACCAATGCACATTCCATTCATGTACAATACATGCATTATGATGAACACATTTAAGAGGTGGATTTAATATAAGCACTAAGTAATGGAGCGTACTACAGAACATTCATTTATTCAATCATCTGTCATTTGACAACCTCAAGTAACTAGAACATAAATGGCCCTCAGGCCCGACTCAGATCCTTTTTACTCTTATTTTACATACAGCCCAACAAACATGATTTTCTCTACTTCTAAAAGACATACTACAATCATAAATGATGGTTCACAGCATGGAATTCAGACAGAGGGACAGGGTAGTATATACCAGAACCATCATTCCTTCAAAGATGGTTAAAATTTTTTAAAGTATTGATGCTTAAAGGAGTTCAGATTTCAGCTATTTGGGACATGTTCAGCAACATGGGACATGACTCACGGGGATGAGCTTGGCCCTGGCATTGTGGGATTGAGAAAGCCTTTTTGGACCAAAAAGGGGAAGAGAAATGAAACAAAATAAAGTTTCAGTGTTGAGAGATTTCAAATGGAGTTGAGAGGACATTCTGGAGGTTATTCTTATGCGTTATATAGATATCCCTTTTTAGTTTTTAGTGTATTGGAATAGCTAGAAGGAAATACCTGAAACTGTTGAACTGCAACCCAGTAGCCTTTATCCTTGAAGATGATTGTGTAACTATCACAAAGCATAGGCTGTGTGACTGTGTGATTGTGAAAACTTTGTGGCTCCCCCTCCCTTTATCCAGTATATGGACAGATGAATAGAAAAATGAGGACAAAAAGTAAATGAATAATAGGGAGGGATGGGAGGGATGGGATGTTTTGGGTGTTCTTTTTTACTTTAACTTTTATTCTTATTCTTTTTTGTGTGTGGTAATGAAAATGTTCAAAAATGGATTGTGGTGATGAATGCACACCTATATAATGGTATAGTGAACAATTGATTGTACACCATGGATGATTGTATGGTATGTGAATATCTCTCTATAAAACTGAATTTAAAAAAATTTAAAAAAAATCCCCTTCCTCCAAAAAAAAAAAAAAAAAAGAAATCACCTGAAGTGAAATGTCCCCTTCCAGGATGACACCAGTTACCATCTTGGTTTGCCTTGGGCCTAGGGGATTTTCGGGCATGGATTTCAATGTTAAAACTGTGAGAGTCCTGGACAAACTATCCTGGTTTGCCCCAACTGAGGGATTTCCTGGGACACAGGACTTTCAGTGCTAAAACTGGGAAAGTCCAAGGCAAACTGGGATGAGTTGGTCACCCTACAGCTACCTGAGGCATTTGCTATAGATTATACAAACATGTACATGAATATTGTATGGATATGACATAGAAATATATAGTACATGGATAAAGTAGATTTTACGCACTCTGTGTAGTTAGACATCATAGGGTCTTTATAAATAGGACCTCTGCAGGTATGGTAACACATTGGAAAGTGAAGTTTATAGATGAGATGTTGGTATGGTGGGGTCCTAGTCATCCTTGATTATTACATTACCAGAGGCTGAGCTGTTAGGATAACATTGGGCATCAGGAGCAAGTAAGCTCAGGCTAGAGATTCAACAACATATCCCATCTCTTTCTCTGCTGCCTGTTGACTCATAGTACACCCTTGGGAAACTTCCTCAATCTCGTTCATGACTGCATCCCCAGTGCCTAGTACAGTGCCTGGCATCTAGTAGGCACTCATTAGATATCTGTTGAAAGAATGAACTGCTGAGTCACATGCTTCAGAATTTAGGAAAGGGAATGTTTTGTTTTTCTTTTGAATCCAGTGTCCTCTCAGGATCTTAAACTGAAGATTCTATTCAGAAGAGAGTCTTAGTTACAGAAGTGCTTGGCAGGAAAAAATATTTATTCCCTGCCCCACACCAGACAATGGCCGGATGCCCTTCAACCTCTAGAAAGGGAGTGGCTCCTTTGGCATAGGAAAGAATCTCTCTAAAGCTGCCCACCAGCTTTGCTGCCCAACTCTTGATTTTATCAGAGTCTTTGTGGAGAGAGTTGTTGATGTGTAGGCTGGAGGCAATTCACTATTGGGGTTGAGCTTGGACCCTGAGTTGTTGTAGTGGGGCAGCCTTGGGTCCAAAGAAAGGAAGTAGGGCTGTCTTAATTCTCTGCTCAAAGCTATTTCTATAGCCTCATTCACCAAAGGTCTTAGTTTACCTCACATGTATTCTCTAATTCATTTTTATGCTATTCTTACAAGGAAGGTTGTGCTGCACCCATTTTAGAGATGAAAAACCAGAGACAAACAAAATATGTCCAACTAATTGAAAAATGAAAATGGGTGGGGTGGTGGTGATAAGGCAAATGATTTTCTCTCTTGCTTTCCAGTTTAGGGTACTTCAGCCAAACCTGTTCTCTACTTCCTTCTGCCCTCAAGCTGAAAGAATACAAGCACGAATAGACTTGCTTGAAAAACCTCTGAAAGAGAAAGTTGGATCCATCTGCTGCTTCTTATTCTATAGATCCAATTATTTCCCTTTTTCTACAATCAAGGTAAATCTAAAGGGAGTTATTGGGAAATATTTCCCAGGCTGGAAACAGCTATTTCTCATGGGACAGAAAGTGGCAAATTTGGAGGGTTATGTGTGTATGTGTGTTGGGAAGGGACAGTAGAGTCTTGAACTCTACTTTGTAGATAGATGCTTTGGGGGGCTAGAGAGGAAGGGGCTTTGGGGGGCTAGAGAGGAAAGATAATTCAAAATCAAGCTGGGGAGGGAATGTACAGTGTAGGACGTGAAGTATGGAAATGGAAGAATGATGTGTATTGATGTGAAAGAGGCCAGAAGAGAAGAGGTTGGAGAATGTGGAGGACGGGCATGTTGGGGGATGGAGACAGAAAAGTAGGGTTCTGGTGAGAGAACGTGGCACTATTTTGAACTTTCTTCCAGTTCTCAAGTTATTCTATTGATAATGGCAAGGCTTTCTCTCTGCCCAGCTCAAGAGAGCTCTTGCCAATCAGCCTGCGAAGGCAAGTTGGTGGGTTGGTTTGCATGGTTGCTGTGCTCAGAACTTGGTGCTAGAGACTGTTGAGGTTACGTAAAAGAGAGCCAGACCCTTCCCTGGGAAGCTTTCGACTAACTGGAAAGACAAAGCAGAAATCCAAGGAAAAAATTTAAAACTTTTCACAGTAACATGAAAGGAGTCTGTGCAGTGAGGATGGGTGGTTGGAGAGAGATTAGAGAACAGAATTAAGCCTGGATTTGTATGAATGGCTGGCTGGCTACTAGAATACTCCTAACTTTGTTCTTTTTTTAAAAATTCCGTTTTATTGAGAGATATTCACATACCATACAGTCATCCATGGTGTATAATCAACTGTTCACAGTACCATCATATAGTTGTGCATTCATCACCCCAACCTATTTTTGAACATTTTCCTTACACCAGAAAGAATAAAAATAATAAAAAATAAAAGTAAAAAAGAACCCCCAAATCATCCCCTCCATCCCACCCTATTTTTCATTTTGTTTTTGTCCCCATTTTTCTACTCATCCATCCATACACTGGATAAAAGGAGTTTCTAACTTGTTCTTTTTTTTTTTTTTTTTTTTTGAGCAGGAAGTTTGCTTTTATTACACTGTACTTGACAAAGAGGTTGGTACTATCAGCAACAGAAAAAGGTAGAAACAAGTAAGGGTGAGAAGACAAGTTCTACACATAGAGATGCTCATGGCAGGATGGTTTTGGAAATGGGTGTCAGCAGATACAGCTCTCCAAGAGGACAGTAACTCCTATGAGGAAAGTTCTTATTTTCTAGATCCTTCTGTGGCCAGTCTATCAGCGTCTTCATTGCCTCTGATGCCGGAATGAGAAGGAACATACTTCCACTGAATATCCATTCCTTGGGAAGCTTGATCAATCCTCTCAAAATCTGCTCTGTTGACAACATCCCTTCCGGAGGCTGTTTTCCATCCATTTTCTTTCCAGTTATCAATCCATTCTGTCATGCCTCTGATGACAAACTTGCTATCAGTTTTAATAGTGAGTTTATCCATGTTGAGGCTCCTTGCTTGTTCAGTTGCTCTGTGGGCTGCCTGCAGTTCAGCTCTCTGGTTTGTCTGCCGTCCAGAAACCCTCTCACTTACATTTAGAGGATTGTTAGGTCCCCAGGAGACTCCGAATCCTGCTCGTGCACCATCTCTTCCATTATTTTTGCAGTTGCCATCTATGTAAACAGTTGAAGTGTTGTCGCGGTCCCAGCCAGAAGCCTGTCCCCGTCGTCCCCAATAGCTCATGTCGTCCTTTTCCAATAGGATCGCTCAGCGTCGTCCTCCCTAACTTGTTCTTGACTGAGAGTTCTCTGATAATCCTATGGATTTACCACTCCCCTCCCCCTTCCTCTCAGACTAAAGACTTCTGCTTTGCTACCTGAAAAAGTAAGACTGAGAGAGATTCTAGAAATGGATCAACTCTCCATCAACTTTTCCAGCTTGCTTGGTGACCTCCAGGTTTCCTGTTACAGTTCCACTGGAATGGCTGTGGCTTTAGGACACTTAAGAAAGGACACGACTAATGGCACAGGCTTTGATTTCCAGGTTTTATTTACATCAACAACAAGCCTCAGCCCACTTTCAGACAGGCTGTAGGAGCTTAAGCAGGGCCCAGGCCGTTGTTATAACTTTATAATAATGAAGCACAGGTTAGGACAGACTCCATTATGAACTCAGGATAAACATATTGTATATATATATAAGCAGGAGGCAATAGTCTTTGGGTGGTTGGGGGTTGGAGAGGTGTGAGGGAAGGAGGTGGGACTAGTGTCAACCTGGGGTAGCTCTTCAGTAACTGAGGCCGTTTTTTGTTTCTGGGACAACCATGCAGACAGCTTGTCTGGCAAAAGGACTCTGGACTGCTTGGCGGCCTGCTCTTCTTTTCCAAGGTAGGCTTTAAGAAGCCATCAAGCTCAAAAACCCTTTCAATATAAAATTTTGGTAACTGAAGGCACTGGTTTTTGACACTGATAAAGAGGAAGTGGGGACAGCTAACTTAGAAAAGGGTACGTTCTCTTTTCCTGCCCCTCTTCCAAGTCTAGATTTTTTTTTTCCCTAAGCCCTGGTTTGGGATCTGAAAGTTTAAAGGGAGGGTTTTATGTCTCAAAGAATAAGTCCTAATCAAGGAGATGAGGTTGTGGATCAGAGTCCACTAGAGGGCGGGCTTTCCAGGGTCCAATTAAATGACTAAAGCAAGGTAAGAATTTATAAATTTGGATAAACTGCTAGATGAGACAGGAGCCCTGCTCTCAGCAGAAAGGGACCTTAGCAAGGGACATGAAACCCCAGAGGTAGTTTGTGAGATATTTCTGGTGTGGATATGGTAGGGGTGCCCCAGGAGCAGCCTAGTTGGGGAGTGGGGTGTTAGGGAGAAGAGAGGAGTCCTAGTGCTAGTGTGGCTCAGACAGACTAGAGCCAGATTTTAACAGTAGGCCCAGGTCACTATTTCCTGTCCCTCCAAAGATTATTATGTGCTTGCTCCTTTGGCCTTGGAGCCTCCAGATTAGGCAAGAAAACAAGGAGCCAGAGCTCAAAACAACCAGAACTCTATAGCTCTAATAATTAAGCAACAGGTAGGTAGCTTTTCAAGGGCTTTCAGCTTTGCTCATAATTGGGCACTTGCTTCCTGTGAGGGTGGCTCAGGTGAGGGTGGCTCAGGTGCCTCTGTTCTCATGACAACTTACCCTGCACCTATTGTCTGGGCAATTGGAGGTAAACTATCTCTGTTGTCATGACAACAGGATTCCTCTTTTATTTCCCCAGGTGAACACTCTGCCTTAGGAGAAATGGGGTTAATAAACAAGAGTGAAGGAGAAGAACAGCTCAAGTCCAGCAACTCTCATTTGCCCAGTGAAGATCAAGGAGAAGAAATCCAGCAGCCCGGAGAGGCAAGTAGTGGTTTTTCAATTCCAACTTTGTTATGGGGACCCTTTTACAGTGCTCCCCTAGAAAGGCACCAATGCCTGACTCACAACAGTGTATGACAATTTGGGGTACCTTCCTCCCAGGTAGGTACAAACATTACCTAGTTCTCCTGGGTAGGTACAACCGTTACTAATTCTCAAAGCAGTCTTGTATGAACTAACTTGATAAGGTTCTAATGTGAAAAAAGCACATTATTTCAGTGCTTCCTATGTGTCAGGCACTGTGCTCATGTTTTATCACTATACTATACTGCCCTACAAGGATTATTGTGCTGTTGGACAGATAAGGCAATAGAATCAAAGAGGTTAAATCACTTAGCTTATCTGTGACCAGCCTGGGACTAGAATCCAGGGTTCCTGATTGACCTATCCAGTCCTTGCAGCCCCAGGCTGGGTCTTGGTTTGTGGGAGGAGGAGTAGGGAGGAAGGTGTCCAAAGGAGAATGGAAGTGAGCCCCTCCTCAGTTGTACTCACCATGTGTTGGTGCCTCTGCCTTCTTCCAAGTCGTATGAATTCCTTATGCTGACGGGAGACAAAATTGACAGCAGCATACTCCAGCAGGGCAGCAAACACAAAGAGCAGGCACACAGCCATCCAGATGTCAATTGCCTTCACATAGGACACCTGAAACATCCACCAATAGAGCAGTTAGCCTTCTTGGAGTCCCTCCATGGCCTATCCAGTGGACTGATATGCAATTGCCTGCTGTTCTTCAGTTTTATCCTGAATTTCTTCTGGTTTTTAAAGACGCTTTCCAAGATAGGTCCCATTATCCGTAGGCCCATGTCAAAGATGTCGGGCTACATCTTCCTTCCTTTGCACTCCCCACCTGCCATTTCCATCTGCCTTTCCTCTCTATACTTCTTTTCCTGTCCTTTTTATTCGTCTTGTAATTGTGCTTCTAATTGTGCTTCTTATTCTTTTTGTTCTTATATTCTTCTGATTCTTTTCTTTCAATAAGACAGCAACGAACATGAACACTGGGCTTGTTTTTCCTGTTATCTCCTAGTATCCTCACAGTCACTGCGGAGTTTAGGCAGGGCTCATTATTCCCATGGAAGACACATGAGGACACTTAAGGCCCAGAGAGGAAAGGTCTTGAATGAGATTACCAAGTGATAAGGTGGCACTAGAATTTGGGGATTCTGGCTTTCAGTTTAGTGGTATTGCCATTTACATAGGCTGCAGTTTCACTGACAGGCTAGGATCTCTTTTCATTGCCTTCTCCACCCATATTTTTCCCTTGACCCTGTGATTTTTCCTGCTGCTTTCCATGAGAGTCCCTGATGAGGAATTGAGCTCAATAGGGAGCTGGGGCCTCAACTCTCTAGAGATGAGATCAGGGCAGGGCTCTGAGGTAGCACCACCCACCTCCTGCTGTAGGCACTTTTCTAATTGCAAGGCACTGTTGGCATCCACCCACACAGTCCTTGTGCTCTCTTCTCACCACCTGCCTATACAGCCTCTGCAAAGGGGAGTATGTTTCTCTCCGCCTTCTCTTGTGAAAGCTGAAACACCTCTCTCCTGGAACAGGGTTGCATCCAGGTGAGGCAGGGAGGAGGCACAGAACTCAGGTTTATGAGGTCCTTTCATCCCCTCAACCAGATCAACTCCCTACATAGTTTTGAGTTGTTGAGCTCATCCCATTGTGCTCCCCAGCATGGGTGGGTTTCACAGCCCAGGGGCATTTGACAAAGTCTAGAGACATTTTTCGTCCTCATGATTTGGGTGGAGGATGCTACTGGCATCTGATAGGTAAGAGGCCAGGGATGCCAGCTAAACATCTTACAGTGCACAGGACATGCCCACCCTGGCCATCAACAATCAATTATCTGTTCTCAATGGCAACAGTGTCGAGGTTGAGAAACCCGGCTCTATCTCCTTTAGAGCAATTCCAAGGAGGTGGTGATGGTGAGTTTCTTGGCAGCCCTGATGAGGCATCTCTTCATGTCTCCACTCTACCACCTGTTAGAAGAGCATCCTATTTTATTCACCACTCCAGTCCTACTAGTGCCCCCAGGGAGGTCCAGTAACCACTATTATGAGGATCAATAATGAGTTAATGACAAGGGAGGTCCCTGAAGGGCTTTGGACCATCACAGGGAATGGATACGTATCTTAAGAACCAGGAAGAAATTCTTGTTAATGGTAAGTGTGACAATAATATATCTTAAATATCTCTGCAATCCATCCACTCACTATCCTAGCTCATCTGAAGGAATGCAACAGTCTCATAAATGGTCTCCCTGCATTCTACTCCTGTTCCCTCCAATCTGTTCTCCAAACAGCAGCCGGAGTTTTGTTTTCAAAATGCAAATCTGATCATATCCCTTCCCTGCTTACAATTCTCTTCAGCCCCATCTCTCCCCTTGCAATCTATGACCCTAACATGATGAACTGTTTCAGTATTTCCCCAAGGAGCCAAACTCCCCACTCTCTTCTCTCTGCTTCACCTGGATAAGTTTTACTTATCCTTCAGCTTTCACTTTAGATACTACATCCTCTGGGAAGACTTCCCTGATCATCCCAGTCTGGGTTGGTTGCCCCTGCTATATGTATGTGCCCAGGTTACCTACACCTTAGTTTTAACATCCATCACACAAACTTGGCTGTTTCCTCCACTAGCACTTTGATGACAGGGACTGTTTCCATCTTTGTTCGTTGTTCTATTCCTTGCACATAGTAAATATCTATGCCTGGCACATGGTAAAATCTGTTGAATCAATGAATGGATGGATGGTTAGACTGTGCTTGCCTCTCAGCCTTGCCAATATCTCGATCCATCCAAGAAACACGTGTTCAGCAAGTGAACCCTGATGACTTCTCCTAGGACCCTTGATTCTAATCTGAGCTTTATCATTACTTACCCCTATGGGGCTTTGGATCACCTCCAAGGTTTCCTGCAACTCAGAAATAATTGGAACAACACTAGCTGCTTTAGCCCCATGTCCATCATTCATTTCTTTCTACCCTGACACCTAATAAGAATTACAATTCATTGAGCAGTTATTATGTTCCAAGCACTGTTCTGTGTGTTTATATAGTATCTTATTTATTTCTTGCAACAGCATTATGGAAGAGGTCATATTCTTATTCACATGGTACAGTTGAAGAGACTAAGACATTAAGGAATTTACTTAAGATCACGCCATTGGTAAATGATGAGGCTGAGATTTAAACTGAAATTTGTCTTGCTCTAATCTCCTACTCTGTACTCTTAACCACTACCCCCATTTAGCAAATGCATAAATTCACCATGGGTGTCCCAGATTATCCTATTTAAGTCCTTAGTAAAAGTCTTTGTTTGGAACAACTCTGGGAGTTAGGAGATCTCACTGCCTGGTTCCCAGTAACCAGAGCAAGAGGAATTGTTCACTGTGAGGTCCACAAGGAACTGTGTTGCTTTTGCTTCCCATGGTCTAGTACAGTACCTGGTACATAGCACATGCTCAGTAAATATTTATTGAATGACTGAATGGCCTAGCTCCCTGATATGCTCAGAGCCTTGCTGGCTGTAAGTACCTTGAGGTGACTTCTAAATTCCTGAAGACATGAGGCAGGGAGATCCTGTGCCCTGTCTCATCAGCACACATTTCTCTGAGTAATCAAAACATCACCAGGCCCCAGCTGATCAGTGTCCTCTGACTTTAATTGCTATTTGCTACCTCAAAATTTTCTCATTTGAGAAGCATGGGCATGGTCTCTAGAGTTCTTTGGAATGGTAACTCATTTTTGACATAGTAAGAGGCCATCCTATGATTTCCTGAAGAAGGTCAAGAGTAAGTCAGGCACTGTCTCTACTCATTCCCTAGCCAGTCAGCATCCCCAACCCCAGCCTCCACAGTGTTAGCAGTGTTATTAGCAATATATTGTGGAGGAAAAGAGAATGCAGGACACCTGCTCTTGCCCAAAGGCTCTTCTCAACCTTAAATCCAAGGTAAAGAGTAAGCAGAAGGGAGCATGGGATGAATGGGAAATGGGGAGCTCTACAGCAAGTAAGTTCCTTGTGTGTCTCTTCACCTTAGGCAAAGAGGCCCGGGAGCCAGAGCTCTGGGTCGTCATGGTGAGGACAGTAGTGATGCCGAGGCCCACACGGGCAGGGGCAGCATCCATGTTGATCCAGAAGGAGACCCAGGACAAGATGACGATGAGTAGGCTGGGGACGTACATCTGGATCAGATAGTAACCCATCTGCCGTTCCAGGTGAAACTTCACCTCGATGCAGGTGAATTTCCCTACAAGGAAAGAGATAAGGTATTAGACCCCAGGTCCCCAGCCTGCAGCTGAGCCTGAGGGGACAGGACCAGGGCAGCCCTGTCTCTTTTGGCCAGGCTCTGGGCACCTCAGCTGAGCCAAGAAATGGGCCTTCCAAAATGGCCCCAGGTAGTGCCAGATGTATGCAGTGAGGAAGCTCTCAGAGCAGCCATCAAGGACTTGGCCTCTTGGTCCCAGCACTTTAGTTTCCAGCAGAAGGCTTTCCAAGTGACAGTACAGCAAGAGAATTAAGAGCAGGAGGGCTCCAGAGCCAGGCTGCCTGGATTTGAACCCTGGACCTTCTGCTTACTAACCGTGTGACCTCGGACAAAACACCCAAGCTTTCTGAGCTTCTGTTTCCTTGCCTGTAAAACACAGTGATAATAATTTCACCTCCACCACAGGGCTACTGTAAGAATTAAGCGAGATAATGTATTTGAGGTGCTGTTACTATTGTTATCATTATTAACAAAGCAATTAGCTTAGACTCCACGCAGATCTCAGCAGCCTTGCTTGCACTTGTTGGCACCCCAGAATCTGTCTAGAAACAACAGTTCACTGGGATAAACGCTGCCTGTGTCTTGAACAAGTGAGAACAGCCAGATAGCAAACATCTGGAAACAGTGCCCAACAGAGACCAGCTCTGGCCCATGGGCAGCGGGTTTTCATAAAGCATCAGGCAGCTGCATTCTCAACAAAAAGTGCATTGGCCCCAGGCACATGTACTACCTCCCCTGCCAGCCATTTTCACTTTCCCCAGCTTCCCTCTGCCCCAAAGCTAAGAAAACACTTGTGCAGAGCACCGAGCGTCTCCCAGAAGCGGAGGCTTAGAGGCTAACCAAAACAAGAAGGGGAGGATATGTATATTGTTATTTTATTCTGGTCTAGGCTTGCTGTTATCAGACCTACCTGATTCCTTAAGGCCAGTGATTCCACCCCTAACTGATTAGGGCTTTGACATGCTGTGTGACACCTTGATCTCCTCCTGTTCTCTGAGTCCATCCCACTTTACCCCACCCCGGGTTTCTTCCCTTCCTCCTTCCCTCCTTTCCTCCCTCCTTTCCTCCTCCCTTCCTTTTCTTTTTTTTTTAAATAGCGGTTTTGTTTTTAATTACATAATTAACCCTTGTTTAGTACAGAAAAAAATTGAGAAGTAGAAAAAGAATAATATTCTTAACTCACTTTTATCAGTGCCCTACTAAGTGCCCTCACTGTATATACTTTATCTCATTTAATCCCACAACAACTCTTTGAGATAGATAGAGATACTGAGATTAAGTTGTATTGCCCAACCGCACCCGAATAGTAAATAGTGGAGCGGGATTCAAACTCAGTTCTATCTGACTTCAAAGCTCTCACTCTTTCCCACCGTATCCCATGATTTTAGAAACATTTAGTGCTATTTCCTTCCAGGCATGTTTTTGGTTTGTTTACTGCAATATAATCATTCTGTGTATACAATTTTGAATCTGCCCCCTTTTAACTTGCACTTTCCCATAATAATATAAACCCTTGCAAGCATACCTTTTAATGTCTACATAAAACATTCCATCAAGCAGATGCACTGTTATTTACCTAATCTCTGCCCCTATTGGTCAATATTTAGAAGAGTTCCAAGTTTTTGCTAGTATAAACAGTGCCCCAGGAACCATCTGGGGGGTCTAAAGTCAATTTGATATTTTGCAATATTTTCTTATAATAAATTCCAAGGAGTGGGATTCTTGGATCAATAGGAAGGAGAAAATTTTAATCTCTAGGCTAAAGTTTCTCAAAATATGCTCCCCAGACCACTTGCATCAGAAACCTCTGGATGCTTGTTAAAATGCAGATCCCTGGGCATCACTCCAAGCATAGGTAATCAGAGTCTCTGCAAAGTAGAGTCTAGGAATCAACATTTTAATAGGCTCCTCAGGGGAATATAATGCACACCAAAGTTTGAAAACCACTGACCTATATGCAGACTGTCAGATTTTTTCCCAAAAAGTTTATACCAATTTCCACTCCTACCTGCTTTTTCTAATTGCTTTTTCTAAATTCGATGTCCCATTCCTCTCCCCACTCCTCACACTCCACTTACACGCACACATATATTCAGAGGGCAGCACCCAAAGTATATTAGAGTACTGTAGAAGGAACCCAGGATCTCCCTTCTTCAGGCTGTTGCCCCCTCTCAGGGTCATAGCTCCTACTAGCCAACTCGCCAAACAAAACGAGAAATCAGCAGCTCTTAGGGAAGCTCCAGGGTGCAGATGCTCACATCGGAAAAGCAGCCCCTCTCTACTTGCTGACCCACGTTACCCACCTGGGAAAACAAGCCAGTTCACGAGAACTGGGCAGTTGTGGTGGCGGTACGGGGTGTGGATGGTAAGCCCACCAATGTTCAGCCATTGGCTGGCTGCTCCCAGATGCAGAGTCCCCAGCTTCCACATGAAGCTGACCCCAGGAAATGTGGGACGCTCCCTGCTACTCACTGGCACAGGCCTTTTTGCTCTGTAACCTTTGATAGGGCAAGAACATGGGCTTTGGATTTAGAAAGACTTGGATTTGAATTCTAAATCTCCTATTTACTAGCTGTGTCCCTTGGACAAATGATTTAACCTCTTGGAACCTCAGTTTCCTCTTTTGAAGAATGGGGCTGATAATCCCTACTTTACAGGGTTGCTGTGTGTACGAAATGAGATAAGATGCATGAAGCATTTTGTACCATATGTGGCACAGGTTGAACCCTAATTAGAAACTGGCTTCCTTACCCCTTCCCATGCATCAGTGGGAGCCCTCCTGTGGCTCACAGCCAGTGAAGATCCTAGGTTTTTACCTGTGTTGTAGTGCTTGGTACAGTAGCCTAGATCCTTCTCATCCCGCAAGATAAACTGGGGCAGAGTCAGCCCCTCAGCCACTTGGACAGCAGGAGCATCTTCCAGCCACTCAAATACGAGATCATTCATGGTGTAGCCAACTGAAAGTGACAGATGGCAGAGGGCTTTAGAGTAGGGGTTTGGGGTAGAGACTTTTCCAGAGAGTATACTTGACCAATTGTCTCAAGGGCCTGTCTCTCGGTGTGTAAATCAGGAAGATACCAGACTCTCTCCTACCCAGTTCTCAAGCTTGAGAAAGACTAAAGGAGAAATTACTCTGGTGGACCTAGAAAGCAGGTCAAAAGAGTTGGAAAGATGTCAAGGAACCCAGCTGGGAACCTCCTGCCATATCTCAAACTCAGAGGAGTATTCGTGTGTACAGACCACATGTCGAGATGAGCCAGCCTCACCCTGAGGAGAGGAGAGCTATTTATATCCTTCCAGTCATGCATGGGACAATGTGCACACCATAAACTAGCCAGGGCCCAGAATTTGGGCAAATTGAGAGCTTGCATCTGAACATGCCAAGTTGTTCACAGATAGCTAGCAGTCATGAAGGCTCACGCCACATATATGACCGTATTCACACATGTCAGGTAGAAATGTGAGAAGAAACACAAGGCTCCCAGATGTCCATTGAAGGGCCTTGACCTAGAATAGCAGTGTGACTTTAAGCAAGTCACTTCCTCATCTGTAAAATGGGGATAATAATAGCTGTTCTACCCACCTTTCAGAGTTGTTGTGAGGGGGTAATGAGAACCTGGATATGAAAGCAGTTTATGAACTCTAAAGAGTTGATCACAAAGGACACATCCTATTTATCATTGTTATTGTATGCTGGAAACAGCCTTACAAGTCTTCTCTGAGGACCAAGTATCTCTCTCCTGATCTCACAGTCACACTTCACCCAAGAGATGGAGAGAGAATGAAAATAGGTGACGGTCATCCCCTGGCCCCTCTGTACTTTAGATATCCCCTTCAGGCTGGCACCCCAGCCATAGAGTAGTCCTTGGCTGACCTCTCTACCATTGACACTGTCCTTTGCCTACAACTGCCCTCTCCCAACTCTCTACAAAGGTTATCTATGTTCATGGGTATTCAGGGTTCAAAGAGATCCCCCTCCCTGCCAACACTGACATTTCTATAGCATCTTCAATGTCTTAACTCCCAGGGAGTAAAGGTAGAATTACTTCAGGCACTGTGAGAGGGGACATATCGTGGAACAGGGGAGATGTCCCTCAAATTGCCCCCCACAGCCAGTGCAAGAACATTTTTATGAAAAATTGGTGCCTTCCCACTCTCTGAACCTGACCAGCAAATAGTGTGGAGAAGGAAAATTACACTTGGCTGGGCATTAAGGAGCCCTAACTCCTTGGCTCATCTGTGCCAGGAACTAGCTGTGTCTCCCTGAGTAAGTGCCTCCCTACTCTGGGTTCCCATTTTCTTGTCTGGAATATTATGGGATGGGAATAACGAGCTGGTGTTCTGGGCCTAGCCCTGTGACTCTCTAGAGGCACTTACAGCTCTCCAGCTGCATTGTGCAGGTCTGGATGTCCATGGGAAAGTTCTTGAGATCCATCAGGCAGGACAAAAGGAGAGTCAGCCTTATGGGGACAGAAAGAGAGAAGTGACATCAGCTCGCTGGGGCCCAGCACAGCACAGGGGACCCTCCTCCCACCCCTCAGCCTCTAGCTGGCCTCTTCCCCTTGCCCCAAAGTCTCCTGGCCGACCACCAGGTGCACCTGATGCTGTAGAGCACATTCCCATTCTTGAAGATGCGCAGTAACTTGTTGTCTGTGGTCACCTCATGGAAGTTGGCCCCTTTCTCATTGGCAAAGAACAGGTCTGGCTTCCAGATGGAGTCCAGCATGGAGGGATCAAGGTCCAGCGAGTCGTCAGGATATTCTCGGTAGGTCAGGCGTGGGTCATTCCACTGCTGCCTCAAGAAGACATTTACCCGGTAGTCCTGGGAGGGTGCAGAGATGGGCCCATCAGAGGCATTGCTATTCCCAGGGGCCCAACAAGCCAAAACAGGCAGGAGGGCCATGAGGAGAAAATGTTGGGAGTGTGTCTCAGAGGCAGTGGGCATTTTCCCCTGGAGAAGGGGCCTGCCGTAGGCTGCCATAGCAGTGATAGGAAGGGAAAAGCGATTTACTGAGCACTTGCTATGTGCCAGGCCATCTGCCAAGTGCTTTGTACATATGCCTCATCTCATTTAACTCATACCAACCCTGTGAGGACGGCTTTACAAAGATCTCCATTTTACAGATGAGAAAACTGAGACAAAGAGAGACTTAGGTAACCTGCCTAAGGTCACGCAGCTATTATATAGTAGAGTAAGGATTGAACCCAGGTTTGTCTGGTTCCAAAGCCTGTGCTCCTTGCCAAGCTACCTCACACGAGTCACCATTGGCACCTTAGGCTTCTCTGTCTTTAGCCATGGAAACCTGGGGCTGAGGAAAGATGTCCTCCCAGTGACCAACTTCAGACATCCAATGGCTTTAGCCATGACCACAAAACAGGGAAAGAAAAGCAGAGGGAGGAAATGTTTGCTATCTGGTGGTGGTGGGCTTCACCCATTCACACTAGAATGGAAGCAGGGGACAGGAAGACCCCTTACCATGGTGGTCTCGGTGACGGAGCCAAAACTGTTGATGAAGATGTTGCAGGTCACGTTCACGGGTGGGCCTAAGGGCAGCAAAGCACAGCCCATTGGCAGGGCATTCCAGGAGCCTGGGAGCAGGTTTCAGGACTCCCGCCCAGAGCTTCAGGGCAGGGCACTGCTGGCAGAGGCAGTGCCAGCTACGTGGGCCCATCAGCAAAGGGGAGGGGAGGGTCCTTCTGAGCTGTAAGAGCTAGCCCTGTACCTCCAGCCTCCTTTCCTTGGGGCAAGGAATCAAGGAATAGGGGCTGGCTGGATATTGTGCCTCTAAAAGGAGAGGGGAGGATGGTCTTTTTCTAGGATGAATTTTCCTTACCTTTAAAATTGGGCCGAATCCTGGAATCATAACCAGATGTTCGCCCCATAAGCTTGTCCAGGAAATCAGATGGGGACATGGGCTGGGGAACCCCCTTGGTCCCAGATTTGACTTCCTCTTTTGCCAAGGCCACCCTGGACAGGAGAGGTAAAGAATCTGAGTCCAGTTGCATTCTGCATCGTAGGCCCCCTCAACCTCCAACCCCACCATCTCCCCATCAGACAGGAGGATAAGAGAGGATGCGTCTCTGGGTGCCCATTTGCAAAATTAGGAGAACGAAAATGGTCATAAGCCAATGCTGTCGCTCACCAGTTAGACCTAGGAAAGTGTTTTCACATATATTAGGTCTTTTTACCCTCACAGTTCTCAGTGTGATGGGGATGAGGACAGGTATCTTCATTTATAGATGAGAAAACTGAGACCTCAAGAGGAGGCACATCTTGTCCAAAGTCTTGAAGCTAGTGAGTGATGGGGTCAGGACTCAAACCCAGGGCTCATGCCTCATCTAGTGTTCTCTTTTGAAGGTGCTTTGAAAGCACTCAAAGAAGACTGATGTCTCACTGGAAATTTGTGGCAACATTTTGTGCATCTGACCTAGCCAAGGATGGGAAGGGTTGAAGGACAACCTACATCCCTGAGAGTTGGTTTCAGTTGCTTGGGCATCATGCTGGGATGTCCAGGATCTAGGCCCAGCTTCTGGGGCGGCAGGCTTGGCTTCTGGCATTTGTTCCAGCAGGAAGCCAGGTTTTGAACTGGACCTCAGTTCAGGGCTGTGGCAGCTGCGGGCAGGTGAACGTGTTTTGACAACGAAATAGGTGGGGAAGCATGGGAAAGCCTCCTAGCAGGGTGATCATGCTGAGAAGGTCAACTCCCACCATTTTTCCCCCTAACAACTCGGTTTTGAGGAAGTGGCTAGTGTGCTTTGGCCTATCCCAGAAGCCAGCCCCCTTCTTCCCTGACAAGCGTGATCCTTCTCAGAGCAGCGAAGCCCCTTCCACATGCCTGCTTATCTGCTTACCAGGCAATGGATAGACTTGGGACCAGGAGCTCAGCAAAGCCTTGGGAGCAGGGGGCAGGGCTCGGGAAAGAGCTCAGGCTGGACTCCTGGCTGGGCCATGTGCTTCCTCCATCCTGCCATTGTCACTGTGGCAGGCACCGCAGCCAGCTCCACCACTACCACCACCGCTGCTGCTTCCTGGAGCTAGGAGGCAGGGTGACTGCTGTCCTGGGTCCTAGTTAACTCTGAGCCAGCAGGCCCCTCTTTTCCAGTAAATCCATGCATCAACCAGTGATAATACAAAAAATATATCTTAGGCACCATGCTGAATGCTTTATGCACCTTATTTTGTTTAGCTCTCACATCGGTCCTCTCAGGTAAGCATTATTATTATCCCCATTGCGTATATATGAAGAAGCTGAGGATCAGTGACATGAGGGGGACTTGTTCAGGATCATATAGCAGTAAGTGGCAAGGCTAAGATTCAAACCCAGGGCTATTAGACTTTGAAACTAAGTCTGTTTACCCCAATACCATGATGCCAGCAGCCCAGGGTGTGCTGACAAGGAACCAGAGTGGAGGAAGGTCAGTGGCAGCCCCTCCCTGCCCTCCTAGAGTCCTGCTTCCTTGAATCATCTGAGCAGGAGGAAGCCCTTACCCTGGGAACAGAGGACACCCTGCCCCCAAGCGGGAGAGCAGGCCCAGGCTGCCAGAGCCAGTGGCTTAAGCAGCCTCTGAAAATCCAAGGAGACTGGTAGTGGTGCTGGGGCAAGCAGAAGTTCGTGACTTCACTGCAGGATGTCCACACCGGCCAGGTGCTTTTGTTGCTGCTGCTGCTGCTGACCACCTGCCATCTGCCCTCTGGGAGGCCACATGGCCCTGCACATGGAACAGCTGGACCCTCTCCACCGACCTCATCCCCACACTTAGGTCACCTCTTCTGCCAGCCTCAGGACCCTGGGACAGGCTCTGGGTTCAGCTGTCCTAGGCCCCAACCCCAGCTACAGCCCCTTTCTTCTGGGGCTGACTTGTCTGAGGACTTGACAACAAAGTCACTGTGTGTGGCCTCTCCTTCCTTCCTTTCATTCCTGGAAAGTTCCGAACACTGGCAGGGCTTGGGATGTTCCAGAGCTGAAAATCTTGCACAGGCAAGGCCCTGGGCGGGATGGGGGGGGGGGGGGGGAGTACTCAGATTCTGCCACTGTGGGTACCTGAGTGACCTTGGAGAGGTCACTGGCACCTCTGTCAGCCTCAGTTTCCATATGTACCATAAAGGACTTGGACTCAAGACTGTAAGGGCCATTCTTGCCCTCTGATCATTGTCTGGTCTCCAAGTCCAAGCTGGAATGCTGCAGCCTCCCCTCCAGGAGGGCTACCAAGCCCCATCTGGGTGTCCCCCTTCCGCCTGTATCCTCCAATCAACTCCAGCTGAACTGCCATTCCACTCTGAGCTGCTTTTCACTCTTAAGAAGTTTATTGCCGCACACTGCGTCCCTGCCTACTTGCCAGCCAGTGTGTCTAGGAGCAGTGGGGCAGGAGGCTCTGCAGAGGCAAGCAGCCCTGGGATCCTCCTTGAATTCGTAAGAGGAAGAGGATGTTGCAGTGGTACCCATCCCACCCCACACTTCAGGAGGCCCTCCTCGCCCAGGCTGCAGCCATCTTTCCTGCTCAGCTCACCCTGCCAACCTAGATTGTCTCCTGGTCTAATGAGAAAGCGGACCCAAAACATATTTTGCCTCCAAGCCCAGGAAATGATTGCTACTTAGTGCTCCTCCAGGGACAGCTAGCAGCCAGGTGCACATGGGCAGGATGACTCCAGAGGGCCAAGGCTTAGCCAGTCCAGCTCCATCTTGATGTGCTCTTTGGGCAAACCCCTGCTACTTGAAGTCTCTCAGGCAGGCAGCTGGCAGATGTTGCTGTCATTTTTTGGAAGGTGAGCAGAGTGTGACTAAGCTGGTAGGGAGGCAGGATTGGGGGGCAGGACAGTTGGCCCACTTCCTGAGCTCAGCTACCTAGCCCCTACCCAAGCTCAGGGAGCTCCCACCCATGCAGAAGCCTTCCCACCAGCACTGGGCCTTGACATGCCTAATGAAAAGCCCCCGGGTCCTTAATGGGGAAGAAGTGTCCTTCCCAGGAGCCCTCCAGGCTGTGGGCTTTTGGGAAGCTTGGGGGTAACTGTGCCATATGCCCCAGCTGTCCCCTGCCAGGAGACTAGTGTTCGCATGCACTCAGCTCACCTGAGGAGGACCTGCCCTGGCAGGGTCCAAAGGAGAAGGAAGGAGAGGGTTGCAAGAGCAAGAGTTGTCATTCCGCGGGTACCCTGGAGCCCTTTCTCAGCCTGGCTGCAAGGTGAGGGGGGATATCGCCCCAGAACGCCAAAAGTGCAGAGCCTTCCTCCAACTTGGGCTGCTAGCACGGAGCCCCAAGGGGCTGGGCTAGGAGTTGCGCGCTCTTTCTCCTCTTCTGCTCTCTTCTTCTCTGCCCTGTCTTTACCAGTCCGGGGCCAGAACTATTCCCCTGGAAATGATCCTGACATGGATACCTCTACTGGCTCCTGCCTGGGCTCACCTCAGGCTTCGGAGGGCCTCAGCCGCCGGGGGATCTCAAAGAGATTCTCTTTGGGCAGCAATCACTCTCTAAACCCTGGAGAGTCTTGGAGGGGAGGGAAGAGGGAGCCCGGTAGAAAGATATTTCCCTCCCTCCCACCTCCCCCCAGATGAACCCTCCGAAAGCAGCAATTTAAAGGCACAGTCTCCAGCTGCTGGCGTGGGGTTCCGATCTGTGTGGGGAGGAGCTTGGGCTGCCGCTGATGCTTGGGGAGGGCTGCTGCTTGGGGAGGGCCGGAGGTGTTCTGTCCAGATTCTAACTCTCAGGTGGGAGGACTGCGTGCAGGCTGCCCAGCTCTCTCCTCCCCAGCAGCTTTTCTTTTAGCCTGGAGCCAAGCTGGGGCCAAAGAGGAGTGTCCTAATGATTTTTGCAAGGGGGGAAAAGACCTCTGAGGGTTTAGGCAGAGAGCCACTGGGTATTCTTAAGCTGACAGCCTCAGGTCTGGGAGAAGGTGAGGAGGAGGCTTTTCCCCAGCCCCCAGCATGGAGGCATGGTGGTGGTACAGGAACTTTGGAGGCCTCGTCAAGTCATGTGTGGTCTGCTTGCCTGTCAGTCTGTCCATCAGTCTGCCTGCTTCCATCTCCTTCATCCTTGTAGCTGTGCATTCGTTTCCCTGCCTGCCTGCAGCTCCCGGCTTCAGATTCTCTCTGGGGAGCTTGGCCTGCTCTCTGTTGCTCTCAAAATCGCCCTCCCTCCGTTCACAAAACCCCTTCCCCAGCCTGGCTTGTGGAAAGAGATAGCTTCCCCTGAGAGGGGCAGGGTGAGGCTGGGACCCAGCATACTTTGCAGGCCTCAGAGCATGGCAAAGAGCAGTGACCTAGCCTCAGGGAGAGCCCTAGACAAACTGCTTTCCCATGGAGAACCCCAGCGACCCTCAGTCTGGATGGCGGAAGGAGGCAAGGAGGGTGGGCTGGCCTCCTCCCTTGCTTTCTGCCCAGTTGCTTACAGGATCCAGGTGCTTCAGCAGTTCTGTTTCTCCCCTGCCCAACCCCTCCCCAAACTTTCCCATGTCTCATCTAAACAACTCTGGGACTTTCCTGAGGGTCTCTCCCTCCCTCTCTACCTCTCTTCTCTTTTTTCCACTCTTCTTCCCTCTCTTGAAACACTCCTTCATCTATCCCCTCTCCATCTCAATCTCCTTCCCCTTGTCTGTTAATCTGTCCCTCCCTGTATCTTCTCTGTGTCACCTTCCCAGTCTGTTTCCTCCTCCTCCCCCTCATTTTCTCTCCATTCCTGTTTTCTCTCTCAACCTCTCCTCCACCCTCACTCTCACCCTCTCCTCCTAAATGACAGCAGTGAGAAGCCAAGGGTTTTTTGTTTCCTCTTCCATGGGAACTCTCAGACCAGCTGTGTTGAGTTCTGAGTGTACTAGGGGGAGAAATTTGCCTCACTTTACATGGGTCAATCCCAGAGCTGTGTCCTTCCCTACCTTCCCAGAAAGGGGTTTATGGGGATTGGAAACTTTTCTGCAGTGCCCATTGGCTACTTAGAGGGGTTAATTAATGATTAACGAGGTCTTGGTGGGTGGAACTTGTGCTGCATCTCCCTTTTGGCCATATTGTTATTTAAAAAGTGGAATTTTCAAACCACAAATGAAAGGGAAAGAAGAAAATTTCCAAAGAATACATACTAAACTGTTGATGGGGGAGTGGGGCTCTTGGAATTGGAACATGGAACATTACAAGTCTCAACCCCTGAAGAACCTTTAGCAGCTGTCTCACCTGTCCACTCCCTCTTCATTTCCCTTAAGAGTCACAATCCCCACTCCACTGGCAGGAACCAAGCACAAAGGGAGCCTTATAGAACCGCCCACCCCCCAACCCTGCAGAGCAGAGCTCCAGTCTGGGGACCTAGAGGATGGGTGAGAGGGCACTTGTCTACTCTGTTTAACCTACTCCCTCTGACATACTTCCCCTGGCTCAACAGATCCCCTCTGCTCTTAGGCTGAAGTCCAAGGCCCTGCATGATCTGGTCACTCTGCCCCTCCCACTGATGCATCTAGAGCTACCAGTTCTATCTCTCCAGCTACCCAACATTTTCACATGTTGTTCCCTATACCCAAAGCCCTCTTCCTTGCATTCTTCCTCATCCTTCTGGACTAAGCTTTGTTGTCACTTTCTCAAGGGCAACTTCTTGAAATGCCACCCCCCCCCCCAGGTCTGGATTGGGAGACCCTCCAGTGTGTTTCCACAGGACTCTCGTCTTCCTCCTTCACAGCACTGGTCACACTCTCTGTTACAGTTGCCAATTTACTTGTCTCTCTCACCCACTACGCTATGAGTTCTCTGAGGGCAGAGACACATCATCCCCCGAATCCTTGTGACCTAGCCCAGCATGGCCCAACATAGGCAATTGGTGAAAGTTTGTTAAAAGATGCATCCTGGGCACACACAGATTCTTCCTCAAGCTCAGTGCCCAAGCATCTCTCTCTCTGTCAAACAAGAATGACAAGTTTCACACAGAGAGGGAAGGCCAGGATGAGGTAATGGTGATAGGGAGAAATGAGGAAGCAGTTTTCATTCCCTTGCCCTGTAGGCCTGTGGCCTCACACTCAGTCTTTTGGAATTCTTGGCTAATGGAAAACAGGTCCCTGCAGACTGGTCCATCGTCTCGGGTCTCACCTCCTGTTCATCTCTTGGGATCATTGAGTGCTGAGAACATAGCAAGGTCAGCTTCCTGGGAGGAAAGATCCCTTCTTACAAAAGGCTGTAGCAATGACCAAATGTCTGGCTGGCAGGATGAAGACTTACAGCTCTCCTAGGGGATTGGAAGCAGACTCTTTGAGTGAAGAAGGGAGGAAATGGAAGCAAAGAACTGGAGAAGCTGCTGACAGGAGTTGACAAGCAGCAGGGGAGATGCCCATTCAAAGAGTTCCTGGTACTAACCAGAAGCTACACTCTGAAGATGACCTTGGCACCGTCTGGTCTGGGAAGGGTACAAAGTTCTGTCCAGCCTCACTCCATATGCTTTTTGTGTTCTCATTACAAAACCATGGTGTATATGAATCTCTATGTTCCAAAATATATTGTACCCTCTTCCTGTTTTGCAATTGGCTGTTTTGCACGTTGGCCCAAATATTGAATGTATTTCAGTGTTGAGATTGTGTGGAAGCTAGAATACACCAAGTGTTTTTCAGGATGAAAGATATTATCTTGTCATGGTAAAACTATTGAGCTGCTAAAAATGGATTAAGCACATTTTCATAAATGTTTCATTCCAGGAAAGAGTGTCACATTTTGGCCTTATGCAGGGAAATTTGCAATTGTCCCCTTCTGACAAGCACGCTTTCAGAAACCTCTGTCTGTGGAGCAGCGTGTCTGTGTTGGAATGGGTTTTATTTGGTAAATTCAGTAACTTCTAGGGCTGGATTTTGGGGGCTAAGATTGAGAATCATTTGGCATCCCTTCCTGGACCCAGCTCCTGTTACCCAGGAGGGTATGGCCCCCATACTGCATCTCACACTGAAGTGGAAAGTGGGATGAGGGCTACCTCTAAAAGCAGGCTGAAGACATTTCCAGAAATTTAGCTATTTTTCAGAACCATTGGGATAAGAAGTTGTGTGTCTGTGTTGAGGGGTGGGTGGGGGGGGTGTTGAAATACAAGACAGATGCTTTTCTAAAAATCTGCTGACCAGGTCCAGGGCATTTCAGTTGGATCTACAGGAGCAGGGTTGCATCTTTTTGCTGTGTGTGAGTTTTCCTTTTCGGGGTTATTTTCAACTTCCAAGGATGTGATGGTTTACTCGAAAGTGAGGGCTCAACCTCCAGTGCTAAGTGAGCATTGCTGGCAGAGGCAAGAAGCCCTCTAGCCCTTTAGACTTAAGGAGGCAGTGCATAGTGTGGCAGGGGCGAGGTGGGGTGTCATCTGGAATAAATAAGAACATAATTACAGATATATTAGGCGTGTTCGGTGCTTTCCTGACCTTAGGAGCTTGACTGGTTCAAGCCCGAAGTTTTCAAGATTAGGCATCCCTTTTTTTTTAAGGGAATATTTCAGGTGTGAGATTTGCAGACAGAACCTGGGTTGTCAAACTTTGGGAGCGGCCTGTGGAGAGGCCAACTGAGCTCCTCCCAGTTGCCAAAGACAGAGCAGATATCAATACCAGGATATCACCAATGAGCAATGGTCCTGCCCCTGTTGCTAGATTCTCTGATCAGTGTCTAGAGGGTAACAGAGAGATGGGACTCCAACTAGGGAAGGTGCATTAACTACCACCCAGGAACGCATCATTTCTTGCCTGTTGGACACTGGGAACCTTACTCGTTCCATCAGCTACCTGAGAGCAATTCACAAGGTATACAAAAGAGTTTCATCAAGGTTTCCACATAGTTTGTATTGACTCTCTTTGTCTCTTGGCACTCATAACTCTGAAACATCCTTGTTGGGGGATGATAGGACTATGTCACATTTTTCCTCAAAGGTAAATTGGTTTTTGCTTGTGGTCATGCTCATGAATGTCTTATTTCACTCATTTGGGGATTGTGATAATCCATCCCGTATAAGCTGTGGAACCCTTAAATAACATAAAACAACAGAACTTGGAAAAATGAGTAAATATATACTGTGTGGAGTGGATCTCATTCCCACTAATTCCTGCATTCATTCAACAGATACTGGGGTGCAAATCATATGTCCAATATTCTGGGCACTGGAGATACAAAAGCAAACAAAGCAAAGTCTGTGAACTCATGCAGCTTACATTTTAGTGGAGGTACTACTATAATTCTTTCCCAAAGAAGGTCATACATGAATCTTCATCAGTGCCCCAGGACCTGAGTGCCTCTCGCAGAATTTGAGCAGGTTATTTAGGAAATACCTAAGGAAAAAAGGGAAATACTTTTCTGCCTGCAGGAATGAGTTTCATCTCCATCCATCCTAGACTCTGTCTGCTGGTCACATCACACAGATGCCTGCTAGACACCCTCACACGTATCCAACCAATAATCCAATAATCCAGCCCTAATAACTCATATTTCCAAGTCCCATGATTATCTCTGGTGGTACATATATGTCTGCAACTGCATCTTTCTCACTTAGGAGAGTTAGATGGCATTAACAGCACTCAACACTCTTGCTGTGGTGTTTTTCTAAGTGATCTCTAATTATTTAGGATTCCTTATTTAGGATTCCTTCCTCCCTCCCTCCCTCCTCTCTCCAGAATTTCTTTCAGTCAGTCTTTCAGTCTTTCTGTCTGTCCATCTTTTATTCTATCTTTCTTTTTTGTTTTTTACCATGAATAAATTCAATGTCTGCTGTAATAGGACACTGGATGCTGAGGTAAGGAAAGGCTTGGCTGGTAAACTACATAGAATTACCCAGAAGCTGAATTTGCATTAATAATACCAATCATACAGTTAGTTACACTTAAGTTAGCAAGTTTTATATGCCAAGAATTATACATTTAGCATTACAAATGATGCACTAACTTAACCTTGCACTCCTGTAGTGTTCATTGTCTGAGAATACACACGTGTTCATGCAAAGAAACAGACGTAGATCTCTCCTTGATAATCTGAAGATGATGCCTCTGCTGCCAGCAATTATTACCTGGGAGTGTGACTGCGGCTGTAGAAGTTGGGGTGTGATGAGTAGTCATTTTCATCCCAGGTGCACATAGAAATTGTTCTTTGATTTGTGGCTGTGGCTTCTACAGATACTGTACTAATGAAGCCCTTCTAGCCACAATCAGTTACCCAGAATAATTGGAATCTCTAGGTAAGGTGCCAAATTGAACCACTTCTCTTTGTACAGTGTGGATTAATACATTTTACAAAGTTATGCTGCATATGGCCCAAAGCAACAGATTCTAATCAATGACAGGCACTCCCCAAAAGTCACCAGAGATGCTAATCAGACAACAGGCTACTCCAGATCTCAGCAAGTCACACACACCAGCTTTTGCTGCCACCCACTCCTGCATTGTCAGCAATAGCATCTTCAGACATTGAGAGAGCATTGCTTTGAGGACTCTGACTTCTCTTTCCTGCCCATTGTTAGTTTCTTTCTGTAACCTTCACATTGCCTTTCTGCCATGCATGGCATCCCACGTGTTTGATAATCCCCTCACCTTCCACAGCAATGTGCCCACTGCTGAGTCAAAAGCAGGTGCTGTTTCACAATTGCAAACCCAGTACAACTAGCGTCAATTATAGTCCAGCTTCAGGACAGACAAAGAGGATGCTGAGGTCTTGACATTTTCAGGCAAGTGGTGGCACAGAGCCAGGGGAGTCTGCTCAGTTGCATCACCTTAAATAAAAGCACTTACAAGACCAAATTATTTTTCATGTATAGAACCAGGTCCATGAAATGCTAGGATGGAGTAGAAGCAGCCCATTTAGAAGGTTCACTGGGTGAGGATGAACATTTTTTTTTCATACAGCCTTAATGCTTTAAGGCATTTATTTATTTTTTCTTTTTTTAAATGCAATTTTATTGAGATATAATCACATAACATACAATCATTCAAAGTGTACAATCAGTTGTTCACAATATCATCATATAGTTGTGCTTTCATCACCATAATCAAACATTGAACATTTTCATTACTCCAAAAAATAAAATGAAAATTAAAATAAAAAAGAATATCCAAAACAGAGGTTGAACATTTTAGCACTTCATAGAAGCAACCAGCAGGAAACTGGAAGCAGGGGCAGGGGAGCTCAGCTCATCCAGACCCACTGGAGGGAGAGAATTTTGAAGTGACTCTTTTTTGATGGCTCAGATTCTGGCAGAAAGTTTGCTGAGATTCCACAAGATCAAGTAACAACCAGCAGCAGTCAGAAGACTCCCAGAGAAAGCTAAACTAAAGAGACAAGCCTCAGACTAGAGACCAAGTCCTGGAGAAGCTGTTAATGAGCGCTAAAAAGTCCAGTGCCTGGGGAGCCTTAGCTCATGTTGACTGCACTGATTGAATCCTAGTATGGAACTGAGTCCACCATAGACTCTAATGATCCCCCCAGAGAAAAGGGCCCTTCTCATCCTCTTACTCTGAGAGGATTCTCTTGTCTCTGTGTAGACTGGAAAGGAGTTCTAGTTACTATGGGAGTGAAGTTTCTGGCATTCAAGTGCTGTCAGATGGTCAGAGGGAGGGAAGATCCTTTGTTCTAGGTGGCAGGATTGATAACAATTATTAGATACATTCCACTGTCTTCAATTCTTAGTCACAGTCTGATCTGCCATTATTGGTCCTTCCTAGATCCATTTGACAGATAGGAAAATGAAGGCTCACGACACTGTATGTCTGTCTTTGCTGCCTCAAACATATATTCCCCCCCCATTCTGCATCCACTCTCCCAAACATAAGTATATTATGTTTGCAAGTTTATAAAAATCAAGCCAACCAATAAGATAGACTGTAGTGAAGATGACACTAGGTGTCTTTTTGTAGTTAGTGGCCAGGTAATGTGTAGGCATCTGTCTCATATCCAGTTCCACATTCAGTCTCTGGCCTCTCCACTGCTCTGCACCTACTCAGACTTCTTTTCCCTTGCACATTCAGGGACACCTGCCTGTGACCCTCAACTGAACTTCAGATGAACTGAAGTTTCCTGATATCCAGTGAGGGTCAGAGTTTGTCCCTTCATTTGAAGAATACATGAAAAGGAAGTACAGAATGATTGATTCATCATGGGACTTGATTCTGCCTTGCAGCTTCTCCTGGTCTTAGGAGGTGAGTGGAGAGTGGAGAAATGACAAGTATCCTACTTTCCTAGGCATCAAAGGCCACTCTGGGGGCTTTTGTAGAAAAGAAATTGCACTTTCTCCAGCCTCTGTTCCACAGAGATTGGCCATGGTATAGGCCCTTTTCCCAAAGGTCACACAAGTTGGCTTCAAGCCAGGCAGGTCTGTTCCCCAACTGGCCTTTGCTGATTATTGGTGAAGTTGTCTCCATCCTAGTGAGAGGATCCTTTCAGCTACTAGATGAAACATGGATGAAATGAACATAGCAGAAGTTTTTTTTTTTTTTCTAAAGAGCTTGATTCTTCTCTGCTCCATCCCCCACCCACACCCTGCCACCAATTCTCGGCAGCCCTGCTCTGAGTTGGAAGATGCAATTGGTTCTCAGGTTCCTTCAAAAGTATTTATGCAGTAGCTCAGTCCAGCCTTACCATGAGCAAATAAGGCAGCAGCCCTGGCTGCCCTGTCAGGTGGTTTAGAAGTGCCCTGTGGCTTCCATTTAGTGCTTGAAATGTCTTGTTTTAGTGAGGAAGGGGGGGAGGTATATTAAAAGTAAAGAGGAGAGGCTTGCATGGGGGTAAAAGAAGAAGGAAAGCTAAAATTCCCCATGCCCCTCAAAATCTCATGTAAAACCACCAAGTCAAAGAATGTTAGAACTGGCTAGGATGTTAAGAGATCAAATCCAAACCCCTCTTTTGGAAGGCCACAACAGGGACCAGAAGGGTCAAAAGGAAGGCTCCGTGTCATCCAGTGATTTACTGCAGAGCTTAGATTAGATCTCAGACACTTTGGCTCTCAAGTCAGCTGCTCCCAGTCACATTGCTACCTTCCACCAAAAGCCGAAACCAGTCCTCTGCTTTGTGCTCTGTGACATTTCCCCTGTGGCCCTCCCCACAAAACACACTTGTACACACCTACACTCTGCAGTGCAACTTGTAGCCATGAGCCCTGCCTAGGAGAGCAGGGGCCCAGGCAATCCAGCCTTCCCAAGTTACTATTTTGCAGCAGAGGTTCAGCAGTAGGGCCAAGGGACTCCCGATATATTAAGCCACACGTCAGCTAAATTAGGTACACACAAGCTGCTGCTTCCACTGTTTACTCAATAACTCATTCTCCTCCAAAATCAGAGCTGAGGAGATGAAAAGAGAAAAGAAGAGAAGAGAGGAAAGAGCAGGCGAAACAGAGATGACTGTATTTCCTTAGAATTTCTGGCCACCCCCACCTTCTCCACACCATTTCTTTAATGCTTGTCCAGTGGGGCCTTTATCTTCTGGATGAACAGGGAATCCACCTTCCCTTGCAATCCTGGACACATACTGTCCCACTATAATAATGATGATGATAATCATAATGTTGCCTCAGCAGTGCCTTTCTTTATCCGGAGACCTTCTCAGCATAGAAGATTGGTGTTTGAACCAAACTCTGTGTTCTACAGGACACTGAGGCTCTTCTTCGACCCCAGAAGTAAGTGATCCAGAAAGAGGAACTGCCTGCTCCAAAAGGAAAGTGGGTACATGCCATGGGCAGCCTTGGGTTTCTCTGCTTTGAGAGAGTTCATAGGGGGCCCAGCACCCCCAAAGCCATCCCATCTCTGGGAGGATTCACCACCACCACCCCCCACTTTGTTTCAGGTGAGACATTCTTCATGTAGAAGTGCTTCTGCCTCTCCAAAGTTGACTCCTCTATGTCAGACAACATGATAGGTACTTCTACAGCCATGATTTTTGTCAACCCACAAGTACTATTATCCCCAGAAACAGGCTCAGAGATGTCGAGTGGAGAGCCAGGCCACATAAGTAGGGCTCTTGGCATCCAATAATCTCTCCACAACAACACAGCTGCCTATGAATGGGCTGAGCAGAGCCTGGATCATGGGAAATATTTGCTCAATGTCTGTTGGATGAATGAAAGAATGAAATAACGCATGAACTAATATCTGAAGGCAGAAGGGCTCACCGTAAGAGCTCCTCAACTCCCTCTCTCCCCTTTCTGCTCCACCGTTCACATGGACTTAAGCAAAAAGACATATGCTTATTTTCCAGGATCTTTTTATTGAGCAGACATCCCCCAAATAATGTTGATTAAAAGGTTTGCCTGGGTCCTATTCAATGAATCAGAATCTTCACCCCAAACCTCTTCTGAAAGTAGTTGTAAAGGGGGCAGGTTTTGGTGCTAAAATGCCTGGGTTGAAATCCTTGCTCTTCCACTTAGTAACTCTGACCTTTTACAAGTTGGCTTAATCAGCCTAAGCCCCTGTTTCCCCATCTATTAAATGAGATGCCATCAGGGTTGCCATGACGATTACATGTGATAATAGATACAAAGCTCGAGCATAAGGTCAGGTGCAGAGTAAGCACTCAATAAATGAAAATTATAGTTATTCTCTACCCTGGAGTCCTTTTCCTTCACCTGCTCTGTGGGCTGCAGTGGTTTTACTGCACTGTGCCCCCCATCCCCACCCAGGTGGGGGATACCAGAACAGTGGGCTTTGGAGGGAATGTCATATAGAGCACACCCAGAGCAAAGACTAATGCTTCAGAACTGCAGCTGATAAAACGTCCTGGAGAAGTTAGGGAGAGGAGAAATGTGTAAAAACATTGCCCAAGGGGAGGGAAGATTATAGAGAGAGAGTACAGAGAAGATAGACAGAAGGGAGAGGAAGAATGGGAAGACGGGAAGAAAAGATTTGGGAGAGACAGGGAGGGGCTCAGAGAGTTGAGGAGAAGGTAAATTGCTACTGGAATATTAAGCACAAATGAGGGGAAATAAAATTAACATCTTTATTGAAAAGAAAAACAAGGAAGTAAGAAATATCCCTGCTTGGGGAATCTTGTGTAGAATGAAGCAGGTGCTGGGGGCCTTTGGAAGCTGGTTGCCATGGCGATGCTATATGGCTTCTTTTCTATTACTCTGTGAATCTGTCCGCTGATGGTTTCTTTCTGCTCTGGTTTCTAGGGCTAGGGTTTAGCCCTTGATAAAGCTTTGGTGTTTCCATCTCTAGCACTTTGGTTATGCTGTGTGTTTTAGTTTCCTGGGCTGCTCAAGCAAATGCCATGAAATAGGTTGGGTTAAATGATGGGAATTTATTAGCTCATGGTTTTGAGGCTAAAAGAAAGTCCAAATCAAGGAGTCAAGGTGATGCTTTCTCCCCGAAGACTGTGGCATTCCTGGGCTGGCTGCTGGCGATACTTCGGTCCTTAGCTTGTCACATGGCAAGGCACATGGCGGCATCTCCTGGTCTCGCCTTTCTCTAACGGGTTTCATTGATGTTCAGCTTTTGGCTGCTTCTTCTGTGGCTTATTGTTCTATCTGAATTTCATTCTGTTTATAAAGGACTCCAGTAATAGGATTAAGATCCATCCTGATTGAGGTGGGCCAAACCTTAACTGAAATAACCTCATCAAGTCCTACTTCAGTGGGTTCACACCTAGAGGAATGGATTAACTTCAAGAACATGTCTTTCTGGGTGCATACAGCTTCAAACCATCATACTGGAACCTTCTAGCTTGTTGCCTTGGCTTCTTTTGGTTATGATTACCTGTCTAGAGAGAAAAAGGTGAGAGTGCATGCTGGGGAGCTTGGGGAAAAGCCCTCTGTGTCTCTTTCCAGGTGGATGAGAAGGCAAGTTTAGCATATAGGCAGCACCTTGGCCATGGGGAGATATGGCAGACCTTTAATAACTCCTTTTTTCAAGGTGAATTCAGGTGGGCGTTTCTCTAAGAAACTAGGGTGAAGAATCATCCCTGTCTGCCCAAGACTGAAGAATTTCCTGGGATATAGGATGGTTGGTCACCCTAAGAAAAAGTCCTTTCAGAAAGTCCAAGATGAACACTTCCACCTTTCAGAGTCTGACATTAGAAAAATCACATGCAGGGACTACAAGGGGCCCTTGAGAGAAACGTACTAACCCAGGTTCATAAAAATAGGCAATTACCTTACTAGCTTGGTTTTTGCCACCAACCCATCTCCCACGTGCTACGCTATGTAGAGAGGTTCTCCAACTTCGAGGAACATCAGAACTACTCTGGGCTTTGTTAAAAATGCAAATTCTTGGACCTTCTCCTGATCAGCTTAATCAAAATCTCGGGGGTGGGGAGGAACAGCCCACAAATCTACATTTTATAAATTGTCTCTAGACAAGTGAAAGCCAACAGGCCTCCAGGCCTCAGAGAGCTTGACTCTGCCAAGCCCAAAGGGTGTGAAAATGTGCTGCCTAGGAGCAGGGACAGAGCTCACCCCTCCACTGCCCAAATCTTCCCGCCACTCATTGCCTGCCTGCTGCCTTCTTTCTTGGCCTTTCCTTGCCTCCCGCTTGATCTTAAAGGCATTCACAACACCCTGTTCTTTGATTTTATTGCACTCATCACAATTTGTAATCTCCTCTTCACGGGGGCAGTTATTTGTAAGTACCCCCACTGCCACTAGACTGTAAGCTCCTTGAGGTTGAGGCCTGTGCCTGCTTTGCTCAGTGCCGTGCACCCTACAGCACCTAGCCCAGTGCCAGGCACATTGGACTCATGAGCCAGATATTTCTGAATGACCGCATGGCTCAACAAACGAAAGAATGGATGGGGAGGCACTGGTGCTCGCCCCAGCGTGGACGACTGTGCTGAGTGCAGTGCCTCTGTGGGGGGCCAATCCCAGCCGCTGTGTTGATGAGGTTGCTTGCAACACCACTGCTGGTTTACACGGGCATCAAGGTGACAAAGGACGGGCCTGGGCGCCTTCTTTCTCAGTTCCAGTCTCGGGGCAGAGTCCTGGGTCACGCCCAAGCTGCAAAGCAAACAGAGAGGCCAAGGCAGCCAGGTCGCAGGCCAGAGGCTGGGGGAGGAGAGGCCCTATTCCCCCGGGCCTGCCTTACCGGAGCCCTGCACCTCAGCCTGCGGCTCTTCCTGAAGGTTAGGTCCCACCCTTTATCCTACCCCTGCTGTCTGCAGAGTCATGGACAGGGGTCTCTGTAGCTCTGGAGCATTGGTCTCCAGGCACTGTTTCCAAGGGTGCCTGGAAAATGAGGAGGAACACACATGCAGTTGCATAAAATTGCTTACACTCTAGTGATCTGCAAACATTCTGAAGGGATGGCTCAGGCAATCTGCAACCACGTCTTCTCATAGCCAGAATGTCATGTTCCCTCCAGCTCGAAGAGCCAGGTCCCAGTGCCTGAGCACTGTGACAAACTACAGGCCTGAATGTTCCACCATTTGACAGATTAAACTGTGGGGAACGGGCTTCTGATGAGAGGTGAAGAGCTAACATTTATTGAGTGTTTATTAAGGCAGTGTGCTAACTGCGTGGCTGCGTTTTCATCAGCTTTTTGAGGTCGTACTACTGTTGCCCTATTTTGCAGATGAGGGTACTGAGGCTTTGTCCCCCTGGGTAGTTTTCTCTGTCACCTGCCTCAGAGAGGCAGAGCTTGGATGTGAACCCAGGGAGTCTGGCTCCAGAGCCCAGGCTCTTAATCACTGTGCTTATATGCCACCTGCCTCATACAGGGCAGGAACCTCCAACAAAGAGAACTTAAACCATCTGCCCAGTCTCACACAGCAAGTTAAGGCCAGAACTAGAAGTAGAAATGAGGCTTCTTCTCTGCCACTGAGGCTCTCTTCCCCAACGTGGCCCTAGTCCCTCCAGTACAATGGGGATAACTTGTCCCCCTTTGCCCAGCCAAGCAGACTCCCAATGGCCCAGACAGAAGGCTGAGGTCTCTTCAGTCCCATGAGTGGCTTTTCTTTCACTGCTCAGTACTCAGGAAGCATGACGGGAACAGGCCTTCGGTGCTTGACCAAGGCTTTTGGGAAAGATGCCACCCCAGTCTAGAACCGAGGTCACCCTTCAGTGATGAATCTCCACAAGTTCCATTCACACTCCTGAGTCCCTGAGTCTCGGGGACTCCCTCTCGCAGGCCCTTTGGGGAAACCTTCCACCCCTGCCACTGCATCTTTTCCTCCCCTTGGCTTTCCTTCAGGCTAGATATGGGGGTTGGGGGTGAGTAGGTCACTCCCACCCAGGGCTTTTAATGAGAAGTTTTGTCACGCCCAGCCAGCAAAAATGAATAATTCAGTGAAGGAAGCCCAGGAAATGTTATTCTTTCAGAGAAGGGTCCCTTGACAGAGGAGAGAGTCAAAGAATGACGGCATCTTATTATGAGGGGATTGGGGGCGGGGATGACAGCAGTAGGGGGAAGGAGGAGGAGGAAGGCTACACAGGAGCCACTAACAGAATTCTGAGGGATCCCTGTCAAAGCCTCTTTCCCACTTAGGAGTTAAGCTACTTAGGCTGGTGTAAAATCCCTAGTAATCTGTTGGCTTTTGCCCCATCAAGCAGTGATCTCTTTAGGACCAATACCTACTTTCTGGAAAGCAGTGTTGTAATCTCTAGGGGTGGTAGTCTGTTTTCTTTATTCATTGGACTTTTAAAATGATTAAGAGTGCTCTGAGGGTAAGGAGGACAGATGGAGGGAAGGAGTGACATGTATTCCTCATTTATGTGCCAGGGAGAAAGAAAAAAACTCACAGAAGCAATTCGCCAGCTTGTGTGGCATCTGAGCACATATCCCTCTGAGGTGGGGAGGGGGACAGCAGGCAGAGGCTGATTCTTAGCACCTTTGAGCAGAAGACATCAAAAGGTTTGCCTGCAAGGCATTGTGGTCCTACTTCAAACAGTGCGGGAGAGTCGAGGCTCTTCCCAATTGGCAGTTTGAGATGCAGCCCGGGGGCCCTAGATCATCCTTGTCTGAAGAGAGGGCAATTAATTGTCTTTGAATGGGAATTGGCATGTGTCACACAGCAATTTTTCTAATTCTTTATGTGCCAAGGGGGCCCCATGGCTCATGGTCTAGGGTTCCGGAATCAGAAAAGAGTGGATTTTAATCCCAGCTCTATCTCTTCTTGGCTGTGTGACCTTAGGCAATTTGTATACACTTCCTGAGCTTTTGTGTCCTTATCTGTAAAGTGAGTAACAGTAACTGAAACTCCCTCATATGATTGCTGTGAGGACTATAGGAGATATGAAAGTGGTTTGTAAACTGCAAAACTTTGTACTTTTGTAAGAGATATTTTTAAGTAGAATGGCATCCTTAGCAACCCATACTCTCTTACCTGGGCCCACTTCTGACAAAATGAATTGCCAGGGTTGGGAATGAAGTATGTGGCCTAGGAACTGTCTCTATGCAAAGCTAATTGGCATGTCAGGGAGCCAAATAGTGACCGTGGTCTCCATGGCACTTCCCTTTTAACAGAGGTATAGAGAGGCAGGCTTTGGAGTCCCAGGGACCTGGGTTTGGTACCACGTGCTGTCATTTGCTAATCGTGTGTGTTTGGGCAAATTACTTAACATCTTTGAGCCTCAGTATCCTCATCTATAAAATGGAATTAATAGTAGTTTTTCACCCTCAAACTTGTCATAAGGCTGAAATGAGAATGTGCATGTAAAGCACTTAATGTAGGTCCTGGCACATGGTGGTTGTTCAATAAATGGCAGCTTTAGTTGCTGCTGTAATTATAAGTGATCAAGAAACTCTGTGATTATACACATAGTAGGCTTAATTTTAAAGACTTCACTGAATACCTATGAAGGGCAAAGTAGGCACCGAAGACACAATGGTGAGCAAAAGCAAACATGGCACCCACCCTCACAGAGTTTAATCTGGTGACTTTCAGTAAATGTTTGGTGAGTGAGTGAGTAAGTGACTAGAAGCAAGACTCCACCTCAGCTCAGGAATTAATAACTCCTTGTTATTAAGGCCTTGGAGGTTAAGGATGAAGGGGAGATGATTATTTTTTCATGTGCTGGGACTCAACTACCCACTAAAGGAATGGGAAAGAGTATCCATTGGTATCATGCACAGAGAGCCATACAGAGGAAGGGAAGGTAGTGTTTTTAAGGAGGAAGGAGTATCCAGTTCCCTTTGCAATAGGGGAAGCCAAACCCACTAAGAAAACAATATGCGTAAGTAACCCTCAACTAGCCATGGACATGGGCAAAACTCCCAAGGGCATCCCCTGAGTCCTTCCTCCACAACTCACTGTCTCCCCTTGCCTTGTCAAAGCATGCATTCAGAAAAGGATATAAGAACTCATTCACATTGCTGTGGTGTAGGGCCAATGTGAGCTGCCTGGGGACTAACCCTAAGTCTGATTTCTGTGAAGGCCAGGTCATTGCATAGGCCAGTGAATCTGGCCCCAACCCCATGTCCAGCTCCAGCCTCAGTTTCTTCAGAAATATAATTGCCAAGGCAGTAGCCAGTGGGGATTATGAAGCCTCTGACACGGACTTGAAGGACTGCCCACCTTGGCAGCCGGCTGTCTATATATGGGGTCACTGCCCTTTTGCTGTGGCATTGGTCTCTTTGGGAGGTCTGGCGAGGCAGAGCTGGAGGTGAGAGAAGTGGCCAGGAACCTTTCCTGAACAGTGTGCCTTCTCCTACCTGTTTCGAGCGTTGTACTCTCACCAATGACCAGCTACCTCCTGAAACGAGGTGAAAATGTGTACCCTGCTGGCTTTTTCTTTTTCCAATTCAGGTTTATTGAGATATATTCACATACCCTACAGTCATCCACAGTGTACAGTCAGTTGTTCACAGTACCATCATATAGTTGTGGATTCATCACCAAAATCAATTTTTGAACATTTTCATTACTCCAAAAAAAGTAAGAATAAAAATAAAAAAGAATAACAAAAAAATTCCATACCCTTTATCCTCCCCTATTATTTATTTATTTTCGTCTTTATTTTCTTACTATCTGTCCATACACTGGATAAAGGGAGTGTCAGTCACAAGGTTTTCACAATTACACAGTCACACCATAATAGCTAGATAATCATCTTCAAGAATCAAGGCTACTGGGTTGCAGTTCAACAGTTTCAAGTATTTCCTTCTAGCTATTCCAAAACACTAAAAACTACAAAAGGATCTCTATGTAATGCATAAGAATAACCTCCAGAATGACTTCTCGACTCTATTTGAAATCTCTCAGCCATTGAAACTTTATTTTTTCTTTTCTCTTCTCCCTTTTGGTGAAGAAGACTTTCTCAATCCCACAATGCAGGGTCCAGGCTCATCCCTGGGAGTCACATCCCACGTTGCCAGGGAAATTTACACCCCTGGGATTCATGTCCCACGTAGAGGGGAGGGCAATGAGTTTATCTGCAGAGTTGGCTTCAAGAGAGAGGCCACATCTGAGTAACAAAAGAGGTTCTCTGGGGGAGAACCTTAGGCACAATTCTAAGAAGGCTTAGCCTCTCCTTTCCCTGCTTACTTCTGATTTCTGTCTCCTCCTCCAGCTTTTGGCCAAAAACGGAGCAAATCACTTTTAGCTGCGAAACGTGACTGGCACCCACACGCATTGAAGGCTCCCTGGCCTGCAGAGTCCTGCTTGAGGGGAGTGAGGAAGACTTTGAGGGTTAATACAGATTGGCACTGGAGGCCTTTGCCATCTTCCCAAGAGGACTCCTCAGAGATGCTGCCTAATGGATGCTTGCTATTCCTCACCTTGGTGTTCTCTTTCCCCTCTCTGTTGCTTCCCCTGTCCTACAACTTCCACGTCTCCCCAGGACCAGTGATTTGCCCTGTATTGAAATCATCCCAGGCAAAGCAGCCAGCCTCCACTTCTCATTAACAACTGGACTGAGGACTGAGGAGGCCTGGAGGCTTACTGGTTGCCATGGTGAGCAGTAGGTCCTGAGAGGATTAAGGAGCTGGGAGCTTGAGGTGTTTTTTTGTTTGTTGTTGGTTTTGATGAGTTCTGTTTGCTTTTCTTCCCCCCACCCCCTTCCCCGCCCATTTCCCTCCCACCCACTCTCCCAGAGTCTCAAACCGCTAAAGCAGAAGGAGATTACTAGGAGCAAAAATCACTCCTCAGGCAGCCTACCCTAAATTCAGGCTGCCCTGCGGAGGGTAATTGGTATGTGCTTTACAATGCGGACTCCTGGGAGGGCCAGGTTTGCAGTGCAAGATGTTACACCTTTGTGGCAGGGTGCTGCATCCTGAGGCAGAGGCGGGCAGTGGGGGAAGAGTGCCTTGAAACTCTGAAGCCTCCATAGATTTTTTTCCCTTTCTGGCCACATAACAGGAAAGGTATAGGTGAATTAAAAGCCAGGAGTTCCGGCTGAGTGAGGCCTATGGGTAAAGGGAGGCAGCTCGGTCCTGGCTGTCAAGGGAACCCCTGTTTTGTCATTCCCACATCCAAATGTCCTCTTCAGCTAGAGTCCAGGCACCCAGTCCACAAAATCTTCCCTAATCAGCTAGTCCTCCTTCCCACTGGTGACCAAGGCTGAGCATATATGGAGAGAAAATATGGGCTTCAGAAGGGTTATGAAGGTGTTATGATTACTACTATAATTCTTATTTTTTAATAAGTAGTTCCTTTCAGTTCAATCCATTGTTCTGGAAAGGGAGACAGCTGGTTCAGGAAGATTTGGGGAACCATGTGCCTTGTTTCCAGTCAGAAAGGATTTTGCTTCCTTCTTTGTTGGTACCCTGAGGCTGAGAAGCAATAAAAAGGGTGAAGGGCACAGAAGGCGGACCCTGGGTGCCCCTGCAAGTCCAGCTCATGGTAAAAGGTGAAGTTTCCTCTTTCATTCTTAGCTGGATGGGATGTGCATGCATCTCAGAGCGAAGGTATCAAGTAGCGTCCCTGTACTCCTAGTCCAACTGTTTTATCCATCCCAGCCTGGGAATGTACCCGCTGCCCCCTTTCTAATCCTCCAAACTTGTATTCCCGGCTTCCAAAATCTTTATTTATCCTTGCTTAGGTGTTGCTTTGTGTATGCTCTCAAACCCCTTTCCTGTATGTATGTTTTATTTTCCCAGCAAGATGACGTTTCCTGTTGGCAAGTTCTGTGTTGTTAACTTCGCTGGAGGGCCTCTTCAGGGCTTCTGAGCACAATAGCTGCTCAGAAAATGGAAAGATCCATGCTATGTAGAGCAGTCATAATATAAGGATATTGGGAAAATTGTCTTAGTATATAGAAAATAATAATAAGATATAATGCATTTATCACACCATAAACAAAGATCTAGAGGTGTTAAAGACTTCAACATAAAAGGCCACACTACAACAATTATTAGAAAATGTAGGAGAATATCTTTGCAGCATTGGGGTAGGAGAGTTTTCTTAAACAACATGAAGAGAGTACAAATCATAAAGGAAAATGTAGAAGATTTGATTAGAGTGCATCAAAATAAAGATTTTGTTCAATACGGAACACAATGGGCAGATTTAACAGACAGTTGATACTTGGAGGAAATGTATATGAGGGATGTGACCAAAAGAGATTAATATCCAGAATATATAGGGCAAGAAAGAGACAAGAAATCTGGTGGGAAAAAGAGAAAATGTATGAATAAGCAGGTTACAAAAGGGATAAAACCATCTGGAGAAATGTTCAACCTCATTATAATCAGGGAAAGGCAAGTTAAAACTGCAGCAAACTACTATTTTATACCCATCAGACCAGCAAAACATTTTAAAAGAGTGAGCTAATGACAAGTGTTGGTGATGATATTGGAAGATAGGGATCCTCATATCTTGCTAGGGATCATGCAAATGGATGTAGCCACTATGTAGAGGAATTTGGAAGTATTTAGAGAAATTGAGTTTGTAGATACCCTATAACTGAGCAATTTCACTTCTGGGAATATACCACTCAAGAACTGCTCCCACAAATGCACAGAAAAGCTTGTACAAGAATGTTCATTGCAATATTGTAGTAGAATTTGGAAACAACCTAAATGCTCATCAGTGGGGAATGGATAAATAAAATGCAAAATATGCACATCATGGAATACTATACAGTAGCTAAAATGAAAAACCAGATCTATAAATATCAGCATAATTAGCTTGTAAGAATTGTAATATTATGTGAAACAAAGAAGTAGAACAAGATATACAGAATAATACCATTTATGTAAATCAAACACAAGAGTAGGTATCCATCAGGAAAAAAAGAATAGGATTAGGAAGGACAATACAGAGGGAAAGAAATAAAGTGAAATAAATAAGAAAAATAGAAATAAAACAAAGTGGGTTATGCATGAACTAATGATGATAGTGTGACTCTAACAGAATTCCAGCCAATGCAATTCTTTGCACCCAAGGTACACCCCCCCCAAAGCCCCCACCCACCCACCCCACACACAAAGAAAAAAAAAGAAAGAAATGGGAGAAGCTATAGGAAATTGCTTGAGACAATGGCCACCAATACTTGCACAGCAAATGTGAGTTTCCTTTTTTCCTACTTCATCCTTTTCTTCTCTGGGAGGGAAGTGGAAGTGATTAGGGAGGATTACAGGCCTAGGGGGCAAACTTATGGGCATTTGGATCTGTCTCTGGGTGTCAACTGGTCCACCTGGAGGAAGCGCACCTTCTGGAGAACATCAAAAGTGAAATGAGGGCGCCTGGTTAGAGACCAGCAGGGGAATGTATCTCACTGGGATGTGGATTCCCTTTGCCTCATGTCCCCAGCTCTACCATCCTTGTACCAAGGAGCCCAATCAGTAGGGTTGCCAGCCTGATCATCGTGAATCCAGTGAGGCCAGCCTTCCTGTTTCCTCAAGGGCTGGAGAAGCTTTTATCTCTTCTCCTGACTGAGCCAACACTACGCCTGCCCAGAGATCCCCTGGCTGTTCTGAGAAATGGGCTACATAGCTCACCAGTGTCAGGAACCTGAGGCCAAGACATCCGGCAGCTAGTTTAAGGAAATTGCTCCTACTCATGAAGGGATACAGAAATTTAACCCAAAGGCAAGCCTAGTGTTTGGTTGAAGACACTCAGCTCAAACACTGAGCTGAAGGGTCCAAGGCAGGGAGGTGCTCAGAAAGCCTGCTTTTCACCTGTCCTGGCCTTGACTTCTGCTGGAGACTGATCAGCATAGTCTGGCCTGGCTCAGCCTGAACAAAGCCAGTTCTGGAGATAGTAGCCTTCAGGGACCTGCTGGCAAAGAAGAGAAGAGAAACAATGTGGAAAGCCTTGCTCCCAAGGGCATGGTTTAAGAAAGAGTAATTCATGAGACCTTGAGTCGTGACAGTGGAGGCACAGGGAATGCCTCAAGTCTCCAGGCTGGCTTTGACCCATTTTATAGCTAGGGGATAACATTCCTTTGCAGAAGTTCCAAAACACAACCAGGGAGGGTTCTAAGACCCAGAATTATGGTGCAGATGGTGTCTTCGTTTCCTTGGCTGCTCAAGCTTATACTGTGCATTGGGTCAGCTTGAAAAATGGGAGTGTATTTGCTCCTAGTTTGAGGGTAAGGAAAGTCTAAATCAGGGCATCATCAAGGCAATGCTTTCTCCTCGCAGACTAATGTTCTGCAGCAGGCTGGTGATCCTTGATCCTTGGTTCCCCTGTCACATGGCAATGCACATGGAGGCCTCTCCTGGCCTCTCTGTTCTCTTCTGGGTTCTGTTGAATTTCAGCTTCTAGTTGCTTCCTATGGCTTTCTCTCTGTGTGTCTGAATTTCATTCTGTTATAAAGGACTTCAGTAATAGGATTAAGACCCATCCTGACTGAGGTGGGTCACACCTTAACTGAAGTGGCCTCATCAAAAGGTCCTACTTACAATAGGTTCACACCCACAGGAATTGATTATGTTTAAGAACATGCCTTTCTGGGTACATAGAGCTCCAAACCACCATAGATGGGAAAGAGACAGGCAAGTGTACATAGGGATGTAAAAGGGAATGGCCTCTGGAAAGAGCAACTGCTTATCATTTCCTCTCGATTTCTTCTGAGCCAAGCTGCTGCTGGCTAGGATGCTCATTGGGCCAAGTGTCAGGACTTGACATTGACCTTGGTTTTGGTGGTTCTAAGGGAGATGGAGGCCTGGTCCTACCAAGCCACAAAACTGTTTGGCTGTCTGTCTGGGGGAAAAGGGACTCAGCCATGTGGTGAGCATCCGTATTTGTACACACTTTTCTACTCACCTTTTCATCTTTGCTTCCACCTCCCCCCCCCCACCCCCGCAAGCTCTGGGCCCTTCAGTCCTCCTGGCTCATTCCTCTACATCTGTTGTCTGTCTGTCTGTCTTTATACCTCCAAGGTCAGGCAATTGGGATTTGCTGATTTAATTTTTATTTTAATTTGTTATTTAAAGATTTTGCAGGCTGCCTGCCCAAGAACACAAATGGCGCAGGGAGTGCCAATCCACACCGGGTACTCTTTTGTCCAATGTCCTTGGCAAGATGAGGGAGGGAAGGAGGAGGGGCTGGGACCAGATGATAGGGGAAGAACACTCCTGGTCACGTGTTCCAAAGCTCATGTCCTCAGCTTGTGTTATCAACTGCCCCTCCCCCTCCTCCCACTGGACTCCTTCTGAGGAGAGAGTCTCTGAGGTTGCAGGGAAGGTTCGGAGGGAAAGGAAGAGTTACTAAGAGTTAAGGAACATTTACTATGTATCTCTAGCCATGCCAGGACCTCTATATAATTTGCTACACTTAGCACTCACAATAGCTTAGTGAGGTCAGTACTATTATCTTTACCCAGTTTATAGATGAGAAAACTGAGCCCCAAGGAGGACAGGTAACTTCACCAAGGTCTCATGGACAGTAAACTGTGGAGCTGAGATTCAAACTCAGCTCTGTCTGACTCCAGCTGTGGTGTCAGTGACCACTCTGCTGTCCTGTCAGGAACACTGGGTTATGCTGCTGGCTATGTCACTAATATGTGGGGCTACTGCTACAAAAATATCTCTGGGTCTCAGGAATAAAATGGGAATGACAGTCTTTGTCCTGCCTGACTCCCAGGATTGCCATTAAAATCAAATTGGTTAGGGGACATGAAGGAATAAAAATCAATTCCCAGTGGTGGGATGGTAGATAATAGCATGAACACTGGTCTGTGAGTTGGGCTGCCTGAGTTCCAGGCATGGCTGTGTCCTTTCTCAGCTCTGTGACCTTAAATGAGTCACTTCAGGTGTCTGGGCCTCAACTGGAAAAGGAAGGAGGAGATCTCGATGTCCTGGTGTTCTAGGGTTCTGTGATCATTTCCCTCCCTCAAGTCTTAGGCCATCTGCCTGCTGCTAGAGTGAAATGGTCCCACTCAGCCTTCTTCCTTCACTGTGCTCACATTGGCTAAGTCTGAAATGGACTTGGAATGAACAGGGACTCAGAGCCCAGACAATCTCCAGTGACCCAACGTGTCTCCTCCAGCCCCCTTCTATACCCTCTATCCCCATAGTGTTGGTCCCAGGTACCAACTGGTCATCATTGTCATTGATGAAGGAAGAAGCTGTGTCATTGCCCCAGTCTCTGCACAGCCCAGTGGCCCTGCCTTACCCCACTGGACTGAGTGATGTTGGCGTCACCTGGTGTCACCTGATGCTGCCCTTGGGGCCTATAGGAAGGGCTGGTCCAGGGCTTGGGCTGGGAAGCAGCTCACAGTGACAGAGGCTTGTCGGTCATTTGCAGTACTAAGTAGCATACTCCTAGTCATTCCTTGAATTCACGAAGCACTGTTGTATTGGGTGCCTACTATGTGCAAATTACTCTGCTGGACACTATGAAGGGAACAGTCAGGTAGAGCAGAAGCTCGCAGGCTGGTGGGTGAGATGGACCTGTCACATCCCATAGCATACAGCACTTAGTGTACTTAACAAGTACATTCAGAACTTTATCTCATCAGATTCTCAGAAGTTCTAGGACATATGCAGGGCAGTATCATCTTCATTTCACAGATAAGTAAACTAAGTCGTATAAATACATGGGAGATGACGTGGCTGTAAACGTAATAAAGGTAAAAATAGAACAGTAGGTGGCAATTGCTGAGATGTCTGATGATGTCAGGTAGAGAGGTTCTAATGACAAAGGGTAGAGAGCCTTTGGGAGAGAGAGATTACGGGGAGGCTTTGCTTTGAGGTTTAGCTAGCTTATTCTCTGGGAACTGGGGTGAGTGTGTATTTGTCACTAGGACTGTATTTGCATGCAGAGGAGTCAAGCCTAAGGAACTGTTGAGAGCTGAGCTCTGTCCTTGGGTAGCCCAGAAGTTCAGAACATGAAGGGGGTCCTGCAAAAAAGTAGAAGTCAAAAGAAATGAGGCTTCCCCTGGATAACCCTGTTGAGTCTCCCTTAGGGAGGTCCAGAATGGAGCTTTAGGGCTTGGTCAGAAGTTCAGGAAACTGCCTACAAAGCTTTGCTCACAGAGGCTTGAATAAGCCAGTCCCACCGAGCAGCCAAGTGTCTTCTTCTGCTCCTGCCCTCACTGGGAGGGCTCTCTGAGCCCCAGGAATTCTGCAGATAGCCCAGTCCCCAGCGTTTTGCCCTCCCTCAAAAGCAGAACTGGAGGGCAAGTTCGTCAAGCTCCCTTCACTAACAAGCACTCTCTGCTCTGGCAGTCCTGCTCTGACCTTCTGCTGGAATAATTGAGCAAAGAAGTGCATGCATGTGAGTGTGTGTGTGTGCGTGTGTGTGTGTGCATAGGGGGAAGGTTGAGGGAGCAGTTGTATTGCCTGGGGTGAGGAGGGGGCTCTCTCCTACCTTCCATTTACCTTCCTTGCTGCCTCTTCCTCCACACATCTGAGGTTGCGACCCTTCTTCCTTTCCTTTCCTGGCTCTCAGGTGCCTAGGAGCGGCTCCCTGCTCTGTGCCCTAAGACCACACCGGCCTAGGGTCATACTATGGCAAAACACTAGGATTGTCCCTGAGGTAGATGAAGCCTCCAGGCATTAGGAAGCAGGTCCTGGGTGGAGAAGGACTAAATCAGGAGGCTGAGGGCAGAACTCCTGTAGGCACACAGGCACACTTGCCAGGTGGTGTGCATAATGGTTAAGAGCGCGCGATCTGCAGGCACATAGTCCAGGTTCAAACCTTTGTTCTGTAACCTATCAGCTATATAACCTCTCTGTGCCTCAGTTTTCTTGCCCATAAAATGGGGATAATTAATAGTACCTTCCATAGAGGGGTACTTTACAGATTCCATGCATTATTTTTTAATGCAATTTTATTGAGATATATTCACATAACATACTCCATGCATTATTATCTATGAAGTGGTTAGAACATTGGTGGACATATACTAAGTATCCAATAACTATTAGCTATGATTATTATTTTCCCTTCTCCATCCTCCAACCATAGCCCATGACAAGATGAGGTAGATCATGGGCCACCCACCCCTCAGCCAGCCATGCCCTTCACAGGCTAGAGCTTGTCTGCCCTTTGGGGATGTGTTGTCCCTCCTCTCACCGCAGCATCCACCCCAACCCCTGCCGTGTACAATTGCTATTGATGTCGTTTTGGTCTGCCTTCTAGGGATAGGCTCAGTAGGATTTATTCCCAATTCCCAAGCAGCTAGGGGCTCCTATTAGATGCCTGCCCTGATGAGAGGCCATGGCACTTCCTAAAGGTTTCTCTCCAGGGGTTTTTGGCTCAGATTCAGCCTGGTGTGATCAGTCCTAAAACCCTGGAGACCTCTAGGAAGAGCCTCCCAAGTGTTGACTTCAACACTGGGATTCCTTGAGGGCTTTAGGCCCAGTGGCCTACTACACACAGAGGACCAGCTGGTCTTGATTTAGTGCAGGGGGTTGGTGATAGGTGCCCCCCGAGCCTCATAGCCAAGAACAGCAGGAGGAGCCAGAGGGAGCTGGGAGGTGGGCATGACCTGCAGAGGCTGAGGTATGGCCTCCATGCCCCCAGCTAGAGCATGCACACCACTGACACCCACCAATGTAGCCCACCATAGTGGTTACCTCATGAGGTTGATCAGCCGAGGCCTAAGGGAATAAAAGAGTTTCAAATCAATGAAAACTCCAGCAAGGAGGCAAATAGGAAAACAGTTGAGAGATCCAGGCCAACTTTGAGAAAGCAGAGAATGAAAAATACCTAGCATCTAATCTTTATTTATTTTGGTGGGGAGATTGAGGCAACCACTGGAGCTGGACAGGACACAAGAAACATTTGTTCCATCTGCTCCAGGAAGAGGTGGGTGTGGTATGAATTCAATTTCCTGGATTACTGCCCAGAGTGGCCACCAACATCACCACAGATCAAGAATCCCCTTGGCACCAGAATTCTCTTTGCAGCCGATACCTGCTTCTGGTCTTCCCAGGGCCTGGGCATGGCCCTCTGCAAGACTTAGTGGCACCATGCTGGCTGATGCTCAGAGAATTCACATTTGGTCCCTGCACACTGAAGCTAGCACTAGATTGAGGCACAGAGAGTGGAGGGGGCAGCACAGCCCTGGCCCATCCCAGCCATCAGAGTCAGCCCAGAGGACTCCAGAGGAGGGTGGAGCTCAAGGCTTGAGGCTGGAAGAGGGACGTCATTCACCCCACAAAGCCCTCAAAAGAGGCAGGTCCTTAAGAAAGAGGAGGCTTCATTTGAGGCTTTGGCATTTGTCTTGGGATATGCTGAGGATGGAGCATAGACTAGCTCCTGAGGGTGAGGTAAGGTAAGGTGCTGCCACTAAGACGCTGACCAGTAGGGAGTTGGCAGGAAGCCAGACAAAGTATCTGCCAAGTCAAGCCAGCCCTCAGGCTATGGGAAATGTGGAAAGGACTTAAAGAAAAGGAATTTTTTATTGAGTGCTTATATGTCAGGTAGCCTGCCAGCGCTAACTCTTAATGATAATAGCTACCATTTAATGAGCACCTACTGTGTGTCAGGCACTTTAATGTTCATTATTTCCCTTAAGCTTCACAACTACTCTGTGAGCTTGGCATTATTATCTCCACTTTTCAATTAGGCAACTGAAGCTCAGAAAAGTTAAGTGACTTGCCCAAAGTTGCACAGCTTGTGTAGAACTGCGATTTGAATGTAGTTCGGACTGACTTTGAAGCTGTGGCTCATTATACAACAAAGCTACATCTCAGTGTAAACTCCTCGGAATCTTCGTCCCAGAAGATGTTATAGGAAAAAAAATTTCCTGATTGTATTAGTCAGGATAGGATAGGATTAGATAGGAGAGCTATTGTAACAAACAGCCCCCAAATCTCAGTGACTTAATGCAATAAACCGTTATTTCTTATCCATGTCACAGTCCAGTGCTGCTTAGAGTGAAGTAGGGTAGGCTTGTAGGCTGTGATCTAGACAGTCATTCAGGGACTCAGGCTCCTTCCATAGTGTGGCTTGGCCATCTCTTATGTCCTTGGAGTCCTTTACTGGATCCTCTGCATTCTGCCAATAGGTGACGGAAAAGAGAGAAAGTGGAGAAGGCACATCCACTCTTAACTGTCTCAGCCTGGAGAGGACACACATCATTTCTGCTCATATTCCAAAGGTTAACACTGACCATCTCATTGCAATGGAGCCTGGGAAATGTAATTTCGTGGTGGGCCCTGTACGGAGAGGAAATGGATTTGGTGAGCATCTACACAGTCTCTGCCTCACTGATCAAATACTCTATAGAACAACTAGTAAAAGAATCAGCTCTGCTGATTACTAGCTTTGTGACCTCAGACAGGTTACTCAACCTCTCTGTGCCCCCAATATCTTCATCTGTAGAGTGAAGATAATACAGTAGAATCTCTTTTATGTGATGAGGATTAAAAAAGAATTAATACATGTGAGGCACTTAGCACAGAGCCTTGGGCACAGCAAGTGCTTGATAAATGGCAAACTCTTGATAAATAGTTGCAAACTCTATTCCATCCATCTTTTGGGGACCATAATGCACGTTAGCACCTTGGAGGTTCTGAGAAGTCTCAAAGTAGAGACACTTTTTTGTTTGTTTCACTCTGGTTAACCCAGTCTTTCCCAGACGTATGTGCCTGTGGAACCCTGTTTTTCACATCACGTTTCAACATCCAGTGGAACTTTCATCTTCTGAAACACGCTTTTGGAAATTCTGCTCTCCTTCCAGTAAGGGACTCCAATAACATTTTTCAGTGCTTTGGAAATGTTTCCATTTGATGCTACTGATACTTTCTTCCTTATTTGTTATCTCCTCTTTGGGGGTGGGGGGAAGGAGGTTCTTTGTCAAAATTCCAGCCTGTGACAGCTGGGCTGCAGGGGAAGGGAAAGAGGCATTGTGTCTTTGTTTTGGATGGGGGCTTTTTAAGAAGATCAGAAACTGAGCTGGTATAAAGAACGGGATGGAAGTCCAGATGGACCAAGTCTGTCCTCAAAGCTAACCTTGTAGATCAAAACCTGGAGGATCCAATCTCAAGAATGCCACAGATCATTCCAATGATTCTACTCCCCTCCTGTATCTGTAAGTGGAGACGGGGAACTGTTCTCTGATTATTTCATAAAGGTTAGTAAAGAGCAAGGAACCGTGTTAAGCAGGGCCTTGTGGAGAGAAGGAAGTAGGAAAGGATGCCTAGTCCTTATAGCCCTCACACTTAGACTACATCTAGCACACCCTCTGTCCCTGTCAGCCACAGTGCCCTTGTGGGAAAGCTCTGACTATGGCCTTGGGCAGTCCAGAGCAGGCACTGCCCCAGCTGATTCTCAGGAAGGAGTCACTGTATCTGAGATGGTTTGGCCCCTAACAGCCCTTTCTCAAGACTCCAGTTCCTCCTCCTTGGCCCGATTGCTCTGGCTCCTCTGCTGCCTTTCTGGCACTGGGAAGGAGCCCCTCTCACCACACCTGAAATCAGGGGTTGCTGGGAGCAGCTTTAGCTCTACTCTTTTTTTTTTTTTTTAATCTTCATTTTATTGAGATATATTCACATACCACACAGTCATACAAAACAAATCGCACTTTCGATTGTTCACAGTACCATTACATAGTTGTACATTCATCACCTAAATCAATCCCTGACACCTTCATTAGCACACACACAAAAATAACAAGAATAATAATTAGAGTGAAAAAGAGCAATTGAAGTAAAAAAGAACACTGGGTACCTTTGTCTGTTTGTTTCCTTCCCCTATTTTTCTTTTTTTTTTTTTTTTTTTTTTTTTTTATTTTTTTTAATCATCATTTTATTGAGATATATTCACATACCACGCAGTCATACAAAACAAATTGTACTTTCGATTGTTTACAGTACCATTACATAGTTGTACATTCATCACCTAAATCAATCCCTGACACCTTCATTAGCACACACACAAAAATAAGAAGAAGAATAATTAGAGTGAAAAAGAGCAATTGAAGTAAAAAAGAACACTGGGTACCTTTGTCTGTTTGTTTGCTTCCCCTACTTTTCTACACATCCATCCATAAACTAGACAAAGTGGAGTTTGGTCCTTATGGCATTCCCAATCCCACTGTCACCCCTCATAAGCTACATTTTTATACAACTGTCTTCGAGATTCATGGGTTCTGGGTTGTAGTTTAATAGTTTCAGTTATCCACCACCAGCTACCCCAATTCTTTAGAACCTAAAAAAGGTTGTCTAAAGTGTGCGTAAGAGTGCCCACCAGAGTGATCTCTCGGCTCGTTTTGGAATCTCTCTGCCACTGAAGCTTATTTCATTTCCTTTCACATCCCCCTTTTGGTCAAGAAGATGTTCTCCGTCCCACGATGCCGGGTCTACATTCCTCCCCGGGAGTCATATTCCACGTTGCCAGGGAGATTCACTTCCCTGGGTGTCTGATCCCACGTAGGGGGGAGGGCAGTGATTTCACCTTTCAAGTTGGCTTAGCCAGAGAGAGAGGGCCACATCTGAGCAACAAAGAGGCATTCAGGAGGAGACTCTTAGGCACAAATACAGGGAGGCCTAGCCTCTCCTTTGCAGCAACCGTCTTCCCAAGGGTAAAACTTATGGTAGAGGGCTCAACCCATCAAACCACCAGTCCCCTATGTCTGTGGTCATGTTAGCAACCATGGAGGTGGGGTAGGCGAATACCCCTGCATTCTCCACAGGCTCCTCAAGGGGGCACTACATCTTTTTTTTTTTTCCCTGTTTGTCTTTTTTCTTTTTTTTTTTTTTTTAACTTTCCCTTTTTTTTTTTTTTTTTTAATCATCATTTTATTGAGATATATTCACATACCACGCAGTCATACAAAACAAATTGTACTTTCGATTGTTTACAGTACCATTACATAGTTGTACATTCATCACCTAAATCAATCCCTGACACCTTCATTAGCACACACACAAAAATAACAAGAATAATAATTAGAGTGAAAAAGAGCAATTGAAGTAAAAAAGAACACTGGGTACCTTTGTCTGTTTGTTTCCTTCCCCTACTTTTCTACACATCCATCCATAAACTAGACAAAGTGGTGTTTGGTCCTTATGGCTTTCCCAATCCCATTGTCACCCCTCATAAGCTACATTTTTATACAACTGTCTTCGAGATTCATGGGTTCTGGGTTGTAGTTTGATAGTTTCAGGTATCCACCACCAGCTACCCCAATTCTTTAGAACCTAAAAAGGGTTGTCTAAAGTGTGCATAAGAGTGCCCACCAGAGTGACCTCTCGGCTCCTTTTGGAATCTCTCTGCCACTGAAGCTTATTTCATTTCCTTTCACATCCCCCTTTTGGTCAAGAAGATGTTCTCCGTCCCACGGTGCCAGGTCTACATTCCTCCCTGGGAGTCATATTCCACGTTGCCAGGGAGATTCACTTCCCTGGGTGTCTGATCCCACGTAGGGGGGAGGGCAGTGATTTCACCTTTCAAGTTGGCTTAGCCAGAGAGAGAGGGCCACATCTGAGCAACAAAGAGGCATTCAGGAGGAGACTCTTAGGCACAAATACAGGGAGGCCTAGCCTCTCCTTTGCAGCAACCGTCTTCCCAAGGGTAAAACTTATGGTAGAGGGCTCAACCCATCAAACCACCAGTCCCCTATGTCTGTGGTCATGTTAGCAACCATGGAGGTGGGGTAGGCGAATACCCCTGCATTCTCCACAGGCTCCTCAAGGGGGCACTACATCTTTTTTTTTTTTTTTTTTTTTCCCCTTGTTTGTCTATTTTCTTTTTTTTCTTTTTTTTTTTTTTTTTAACTTTCCCTTCTTTTTTCAAATCACCTGTATGAAAAAAAAAGTTAAAAAGAAAACAAACATACAATAAAAGAACATTTCAAAGAGACCATAACAAGGGAGTAAGAAAAAGACAACTAACCTAAGATAACTGCTTAACTTCCAACATGTTCCTACTTTAACCTAAGAAAGTTACATAATATACCAACATTTCAGTGAACTTGTTCCTACTACATCCATCAGAAATTAACAGACCATAGTCATTTCTGGGCATCCCCAGAACGTTAAATAGCTTATCTGTTCTTCTTGGATTATTGTTCCCCCTTCCTTAATTGCTCTCTACTGCTAGTTCCCCTACATTCTACATTATAAACCATTTGTTTTACATTTTTCAAAGTTCACATTAGTGGTAGCATATAATATTTCTCTTTTTGTGCCTGGCTTATTTCGCTCAGCATTATGTCTTCAAGGTTCATCCATGTTGTCATATGTTTCACCAGATCGTTCCTTCTTACTGCCGCGTAGTATTCCATCGTGTGTATATACCACATTTTATTTATCCACTCATCTGTTGAAGGACATTTGGGTTGTTTCCATCTCTTGGCAATTGTGAATAATGCTGCTATGAACATTGGCGTGCAGATATCTGTTCGTGTCACTGCTTTCCGATCTTCCGGGTATATACCGAGAAGTGCAATCGCTGGATCGAATGGTAGCTCTATATCTAGTTTTCTAAGGAACTGCCATACTGACTTCCAGAGTGGCTGAACCATTATACAGTCCCACCAACAATGAATAAGAGTTCCAATTTCTCCACATCCCCTCCAGCATTTGTAGTTTCCTGTTTGTTTAATGGCAGCCATTCTAACCGGTGTTAGATGGTATCTCATTGTGGTCTTAATTTGCATCTCTCTAATAGCTAGTGAAGCTGAACATTTTTTCATGTGTTTCTTGGCCATTTGTATTTCCTCTTCAGAGAACTGTCTTTTCATATCTTTTGCCCATTTTATAATTGGGCTGTCTGTACTATTGTCATTGAGTTGTAGGATTTCTTTGTATATGCAAGATATCAGTCTTTTGTCAGATACATGGTTTCCAAAAATTTTTTCCCATTGAGTTGGCTGCCTCTTTACCTTTTTGAGAAATTCCTTTGAGGTGCAGAAACTTCTAAGCTTGAGGAGTTCCCATTTATCTATTTTCTCTTTTGTTGCTTGTGCTTTGGGTGTAAAGTCTAGGAAGTGGCCTCCTAATACGAGGTCTTGAAGATGTTTTCCTACATTATCTTCTAGGAGTTTTATGGTACTTTCTTTTATATTGAGATCTTTGGTCCATTTTGAGTTAATTTTTGTGTAGGGGGTGAGGTAGGGGTCCTCTTTCATTCTTTTGGATATGGATATCCAACTCTCCCAGCCCCATTTGTTGAAAAGACCATTATGGCTCAGTTCGGTGACTTTGGGGGCCTTATCAAAGATCAGTCGGCCATAGATCTGAGGGTCTATCTCTGAATTCTCAATTCGATTCCATTGATCTATATGTCTATCTTTGTGCCAGTACCATGCTGTTTTGGCAACTGTGGCTTTATAATAAGCTTCAAAGTCAGGGAGTGTAAGTCCTCCCACTTCGTTTTTCTTTTTTAGAGTGTCTTTAGCAATTCGAGGCATCTTCCCTTTCCAAATAAATTTGATAACTAGCTTTTCCAAGTCTGCAAAGTAGGTTGTTGGAATTTTGATTGGGATTGCATTGAATCTGTAGATGAGTTTGGGTAGAATTGACATCTTAATGACATTTAGCCTTCCTATCCATGAACATGGAATATTTTTCCATCTTTTAAGGTCCCCTTCTATTTCTTTTAATAGAGTTATGTAGTTTTCTTTGTATAGGTCTTTTACATCTTTGGTTAAGTTGATTCCTAGGTACTTGATTTTTTTAGTTGCTATTGAAAATGGTATCTTTTTCTTGAGTGTCTCTTCAGTTTCTTCATTTCTAGCATATAGAAACATTACTGACTTATGTGCATTAATCTTGTATCCCGCTACTTTGCTAAATTTGTTTATTAGCTCTAGTAGGTGTATCGTTGATTTCTCAGGGTTTTCTAGATATAAGATCATATCATCTGCAAACAATGACAGTTTTACTTCTTCTTTTCCAATTTGGATGCCTTTTATTTCTTTGTCTTGCCGGATTGCCCTGGCTAGCACTTCCAGCACAATGTTGAATAACAGTGGTGACAGCGGGCATCCTTGTCTTGTTCCTGATCTTAGAAGGAAGGCTTTCAGTCTCTCACCATTGAGTACTATGCTGGCTGTGGGTTTTTCATATATGCTCTTTATCATGTTGAGGAAGTTTCCTTCAATTCCTACCTTTTGAAGTGTTTTTATCAAAAAGGGATGTTGGATTTTGTCAAATGCTTTTTCAGCATCTATTGAGATGATCAATTGATTTTTCCCTTTCGAGTTTTTAATGTGTTGTAATACATTGATTGTTTTTCTTATGTTGAACCATCCTTGCATGCCTGGAATGAACCCCACTTGGTCATGGTGTATGATTTTTTTAATGTGTCTTTGGATTCGATTTGCAAGTATTTTGTTGAGGATTTTTGCATCTATATTCATTAGGGAGATTGGCCGGTAGTTTTCCTTTTTTGTAGCATCTTTGCCTGGTTTTGGTATTAGGTTGATGTTAGCTTCATAAAATGAGTTAGGTAGTGTTCCATTTTTTTCAATGTTTTGAAAGAGTTTGAGTAAGATTGGTGTCAGTTCTTTGTGGAAAGTTTGGTAGAATTCCCCTGTGAAGCCATCTGGCCCTGGGCATTTATTTGTGGGAAGATTTTTGATGACTGATTGGATCTCTTTGCTTGTGATGGGTTGGTTGAGGTCTTCTATTTCTTCTCTGGTCAGTCTAGGTTGTTCATATGTTTCCAGGAAATTGTCCATTTCTTCTACATTATCCAGTTTGTTGCCATACAGTTGTTCATAATATCCTCTTATAATTTTTTTAATTTCTTCAGGATCTGCAGTTATGTCACCTTTTTCATTCATTATTTTGTTTATATGGGTCTTCTCTCTTTTTGATTTTGTCAGTCTAGCTAGGGGCTTGTCAATCTTGTTGATCTTCTCAAAGAACCAACTTTTGGTGATATTTATCCTTTCTATTGTTTTTTTGTTCTCTATGTCATTTATTTCTGCTTTAATCCTTGTTATTTCTTTTCTTGTACTTGGTTTAGGATTGGTTTGCTGTTCATTTTCTAGCTTCTTCAGTTGATCCATTAGTTCTTTGATTTTGGCTCTTTCTTCCTTTTTAATATATGCGTTTAGTGCTATAAATTTCCCCCTTAGCACTGCTTTTGCTGCATCCCATAGGTTTTGGTATGTTGTGTTCTCATTTTCATTCATCTCTATATATTTAGCAATTTCTCTTGCTATTTCTTCTTTAACCCACTGATTGTTTAGGAGTGTGTTGTTTAACCTCCAGGTATTCGTGAATTTTCTAAGTCTCTGATGGTTATTGACTTCTAATTGTATTCCATTGTGGTCAGAGAATGTGCTTTGAATAATTTCAATCTTTTTAAATTTATTGAGGCTTGTTTTATGTCCCAGCATATGATCTATTCTGGAGAAAGTTCCGTGAGCACTAGAAAAGTATGTGTATCCTGGTGATTTGGGATGTAATGTCCTGTAGATGTCTGTTAAATCTAATTCATTTATCAGATTGTTTAGGTTTTCAATTTCCTTATTGGTCTTCTGTCTGGTTGATCTATCTATAGGAGAGAGTGATGTGTTGAAGTCTCCCACAATTATTGTGGAAACATCAATTGCTTCCTTTAGTTTTGCCAATGTTTCTCTCATGTATTTTGTGGCACCTTGATTGGGTGCATAGACATTTACGATTGTTATTTCTTCTTGCTGAATTGCCCCTTTTATTAGTATGTAGTGGCCTTCTTTGTCTCTCAAAACATCGCTGCATTTGAAGTCTATTTTATCTGAGATTAATATTGCTACACCTGCTTTCTTTTGGCTGTAGCTTGCATGAAATATTTTTTTCCATCCTTTCACTTTCAATTTCTTTGTGTCCCTGTGTCTAAGATGAGTCTCTTGTATGCAACATATTGATGGTTCATTTTTTTTGATCCATTCTGCGAATCTATATCTTTTAATTGGGGAGTTTAATCCATTTACATTCAACGTTAAAACCGTGAAGGCATTTCTTGAATCGGCCATCTTATCCTTTGGATTATGTTTGCCATATTTTTCCCTCTCTCTATTAATATCCTTTATTGTACCCATACCGAATCTCTTTAGTACTGAACCTTTCTCCAAGTCTCTCTGTCCTGTCTTTGTTTCTCTGTCTGTAGGGCTCCCTTTAGTATCTCCAGTAGGGCAGGTCTCTTGTTAGCAAATTCTCTCAGCATTTCTTTGTCTGTGAAAAATTTAAGCTCTCCCTCAAATTTGAAGGAGAGCTTTGCTGGATAAAGTATTCTTGGCTGGAAATTCCTCTCTCTCAGAATTTTAAATATATCGTGCCATTGCCTTCTCGCCTCCATGGTGGCTGCTGAGTAGTCACTACTTAGTCTTATGCTGTTTCCTTTGTATGTGGTGAATTGCTTTTCTCTTGCTGCTTTCAGAACTTGCTCCTTCTCTTCTATGTTTGACAGTGTGATCAGTATATGTCTCGGAGTGGGTTTTTTTGGATTTATTCTATTTGGAGTTCGCTGAGCATTTATGATTTGTGTATTTATGTTGTTTAGAAGATTTGGGAAGTTTTCCCCAACAATTTCTTTGAATACTCTTCCTAGACCTTTACCCTTTTCTTCCCCTTCTGGGACACCAATGAGTCTTATATTCGGACGCTTCATATTATCTATCATATCCCTGAGGTCCATTTCGAGTTTTTCAATTTTTTTCCCCATTCTTTCTTTTATGCTTTCATTTTCCATCTGTCATCTTCCAGGTCACTGATTCGTTGTTCAACTTCCTCTAGTCTTGTACTATGAGTGTCCAGAATCTTTTTAATTTGGTCAACAGTTTCTTTAATTTCCATAAGATCATCCATTTTTTTATTTAGTCTTGCAATGTCTTCTTTATGCTCTTCTAGGGTCTTCTTGATTTCCTTCATATCCCGTACTAGGGTCTCATTGTTCATCTTTAGTTCTTTGAGTAGCTGCTCTAGGTGTGTCTCTTCTGGTCTTTTGATTTGGGTGCTTGGGCTTGGGTTATCCATATCGTCTGGTTTTTTCATATGCTTTATAATTTTCTGTTGTTTTTGGCCTCGTGGCATTTGCTGTCCTTGATAGGGTTCTTTTAGGGTTTGTAGACCAGTTGAAGTCCTTATCTCTAATTTATCAGATCTACAGCTTCGTGGAGTACACTTTCTCTAACTAACCAGCAGGTGGCGTCCACGAGCCACCTGTTCTCCACAAGCCAGATCTCCCCTGCTTAGCCTTTTTGGTGAGTGGGGGAGTGAGTCTTGTGGGGCCCAATTGGTGTCCCAAGCTTGCGTGTGTAGTTGGTGTTGCCTGCCCTGTATGTGGGGCGTGTTTCTGGGCAGTCGGGGAGGGGGGGTGGCCCTAACAATCAAATCTCCCTGATGATCCTAGAGTTTTAAAGCTACTGCAATAGTCTAATCCTTCAGTTCAGTCCTGCCACAGTTTGTCTCTGCCACTGACCCACAAGTCTTTGGTATTGGTGTATGGCTCCTGAGACTTGCAAGTGGGCCCCTCTTCCAGGCTGTGCACCCCGGGTCCTCTGTTGAGGGATGACTGTGCTATGTCACAGGTGAGTGCCGTCCCCCCAGGGCAGTTCTGGGCTGCTGGGCTGTGTTGGGAGGCTCCCAGTCTGCTCAAATGATGGCTGAATGGGGCTCTGTTAATTCACACTGCTCCCCCTTCCCAGCTCTGGGACATTCAGCTGAGGTTGCAGGGAAGGCTAATGTCCACGCCCAGTTTTGTGGTGTGTGCCTGTTATTTGAAGCACTTCCGTCACACTGGGTTGTCTGGGGCAGCTCTGGGCTATGGGGCTGGCGATGGGCAGGAGTGTTTCCTGTCCACCAGGATGGTGGCTGTGAGCGGACACCCCCCTTTTCTTGGGAAGTTGTGTTGTTTAGTGAATTTTCTCAGCCACTGGATTATTGCCTTTTGTCTCAGAGCTCTCTTATTTCTGCTCTTGACTTGACGTGCCCAAATTTCAATTCTTTGAAGCTTTCTGTATTGAGCTTCTTAGAGTAATTGTTTTAGAAAAAGCAAAAAGGATTTAAAAAAAAATAAAACAACAACAAAAAAAAAAACGGCCCTCCTCAGAGATCTAATGGGTTATTGAAATGCTAATAGACAAAGCAACCAGGGCCATTAAGGAAAGGTGCCCTGGGCAGAGAGATCAGCCTTGCTTCGGGATTTGCATATGCGCCTCAAGGCCTGATCTCCGCCCTTCCCCTTTCTGTGTTCACCAGAACTCCAAAAATCCTCTGCTTTTACTTTGGAGCTTCTCGTGTTGTTTTCCTTCTATGCCCGTCTCCTCTCTGCTGGGCTGGCTGCTCTCAGAGTCTCTGGTGTCTGGCCTCAGTCTATCTATGGTTGGAGTTTGAATCAGTAGAATGAGTTTCCGATGAGAGCAGCCACTGCAATTCTCCCTTCTCCTTCCTGGAGCTGACAGCCCCTCCTCCCCCGGGACTGAGCCTGGCAGGGAGGGGCGCGGGTCCCCTGGCCGCAAAAACTTACAGATTTCGCTGATCTCAGCAGTTCCACGTTTTCATGAGTGTTGTATGAAGTATGCCCAAAGACAGATTGCTCTGTGGTGTCCAGTCCACGCAGTTCCTGGCTTTTTACCTACTTTCCTGGAGGAGTAACTAAAACATACAGCTCACCAGTCTGCCATCTTGCCCCGCCTCTCCCCCTATTTTTCTACTCATCCATCCATAAACTAGACAAAGTGGAGTGTGGTCCTTATGGCTTTCCCAATCCCATTGTCACCCCTCATAAGCTACATTTTTATACAACTGTCTTCGAGATTCATGGGTTCTGGGTTGTAGTTTGATAGTTTCAGGTATCCACCACCAGCTACCCCAATTCTTTAGAACCTAAAAAGGGTTGTCTAAAGTGTGCGTAAGAGTGCCCACCAGAGTGACCTCTCGGCTCCTTTTGGAATTTAGCTCTACTCTTACTGCTGTCAGCTGCCACCTGCTCACCAGGCCACCCAAAATGAAAGTATAATCCAAATAAAGTGCACTTGAGCAAATGCAGCCTGAAGGCAAATGCCTCTACTCCTCTAACACACATTTAAGATCACTGTTCCTAAGTACCTACTGCATAAAAATGTCTGGAACTTTGTCACCTGCCTCCCCAGCCCACCCCCACCCCTTGAGACTTTCTTGCCTGGTAATTACCATAGAGCTGACATGACCAGCTCAAGGAATACTCACCCTTCTTCATCTAAGGGCTCTCAAGGCTATGCCCTATGCCCACATCAGCCAGCAATGTCCCCCACCCCACCCCACCCCACCCCAAGAGTGCCTCCTTTGGCATCTTAACACGTGGCACCTGATGGGAGGGAGGGATGGCAGGAAGCAGTCTCATTGGAAGGCTAAGGTAAGCTCCCCAGGGCAGAAGCCGTATTTTATGCCTGTTCTGAGCCTCCTCGTCCATCCTTTGTGTTCAGCATAATGTGTGCTGGGTGGACGGGAGGAGGGCAGCAGGAAGGATTCACTTCATCCTTGCTGGGAGACTGACCGACTGATTTTCCTCTGTCAGCACTACGTAGTCTAATTGGAAGCTCCACAGTTGCAGCTCTGGCCCTTCCTTTCATGCTCCCACGCAATGCTGCGCTGAGCTAGCAGTCTTACCATGGCTGAGCTCCTCAGCTCTGTTGAGGCCAGTCAGGAAGAGGCCTGAAGAAAGCGGTTTGCCTGGTGGTATTCTATGCAGATATCGTTGGGTGATTCTAGTAACCAGGTGCAGACCCCAGGAGAAATCACATGACATCGAGATCACAGTCCACCCACTCCCAACACTCCCCCACCACACACCCACACACACCCACCCACCCACACACACACACACAGACACACACACACACACACACAATTTAATGAGCAACTACTGCGGTGCATGGTTAATTGGTTAATGAGAACAATCAAAGTAGCTGAGGAGACTTACGGAGGGGATAAGCTGTCAACATGTTAATTAGGGGTAAGATGTAGCCTCTTCCAAAAGGGAATTTTCTTTAAAGGAATTGCTGGGAAGCTAATGGACTCTCCCTTCTTAAGCACTCTTTTAAAAGCAAAGAGCAAGTCCTGAATTCTTGTTCTTGTTTCTCTGCTTCCTAGCTGTGCAGTCTGGGGAAAGTTATCTAAATTCTCAGAGTTGCAGTTGCATTATCTGTAAAGTGGGGAGGGTAATTTTTTTCCCTGTGGGATAAAAGTGGAGTACTGTGTGTATGACTCATTGCAGCGAGGCAGAACACACACCATGGAGAACCATGGGATACTCCAAGAAGGGTGTTAGGAATGACTTATTTTTTTTTTTTTTTTAAATTCAGTTTTATTGAAATATATTCACAAACCATACAGTCATCCATGGTATACAATCAACTGTTCACAGTATGATCATATAGTTATGCGTTCATCACCACAATCTATTTCTGAACATTTTCCTTACATCAGAAAGAATCAGAATAAGAATAAAAAATAAAAGTGAAAAGAGAATACCCAAACCATCCCCCCATCCCACCCTATTTGTCATTTAGTTTTTACTCCCATTTTTCTACTGATTTTTTTTCAATTTTTTAACTTTGTTTATCAAAAAATTAAAAACAAACAGGCAAACAACCAAAAAAACCCCACAACATTTCAAACAAAGCAATGGATTAAGGAAAACAAATAACCTAAAATAATTACTTTGCTTCCAATATGTTCCTACCATACCCCAAGAAAATTAATAAACCATGAGGAATGACTTATTATAGGTCTTGGACATGTGTTAAGTGATTTAGGGGAGGGTTTAAGGCAGTGGGGTTTTTCTCTGGATTGGATGCCATCAGGAAGTGGAGGTAATTCTATAATTGGGTTTCTCAAGAAATCTTATCTATAGGGAGGGAAGATTAGACTGAGGATAAAGCTATAGTTAAAGAAGCAGCAGGCACTCTTATTAGCCAGAATAGGGGGATGTTTGGTCGTTTCTGTTGTTTGAACAATGTTCATGCTTTTATCTGCTCGGACCTGTTTACAGAGTGGTCTTGTTTAGCCTTGATCAATCATGGTCACAGATGGCCTTGTCTGATGTTGATGTTCCGTAAAATTGTTTATGTTTAACAGGACAGGAAGGCCCAACTGATATTTGCAGGCCAATTCCTAGCTGTCGGGGGCTGTTTGTCTTTTTCTCAACCCTCCTCCCCTCCCCCTTATAGCCAAGGGCAGAGGAAGTCAGGCTGTAGGACATTAATCAGTGACATACAGATTTTCACCATTGCCAAGATTTTGCTGATCAGGAGGTTGTTTAGAGAATGTGGCCTGTAGATGGTCGAGGGTTAGTCTATCCTGCTCATTATATTGCAAGATGAGTTGTTGAGTCCTCTAATATGACAGTGGCTATAGTGCATTTGAGACTCTGGACAGGATACATCAACCAACTGTAATGCTAAAAATTATCAGAAACAAAATAATTATTAGTCCGTGAGCCAAGTGGCATTTCTTTTTAAGTTGGTCATAGGCTGTTTTAACTATCTTGGAGTATATAGGTGTAGCAAGAAGTATTTGCTATAATATAAATTTCCCCTTGGCTAGTCAAGAGGAAATCAAGGGCTATGTGATTGTCCATTACAATCCTGGCTAAAGAATTTAGACTATTTCTTGGGCTTTCGGAGCAGATATTATGTGATTTATAGCTTTTGCTAGGATCAGAGACAAGTTTTGGAGCATTATTGCCAGCTGTATTATTCCTGATATGGGAATCAGAGCTCACATACTATGCAGAAAGAAGCCATCAGTTATCCATTCCAGGAATTCTCCAGAGTAGCCTGTGGGCACTTCATTTTGGAGATTTATGGGTATTTTTTAGGTAGCATTATCCTTTGGAGGAGTGGTGATTGAAAATATCTGAAAGTCTCTAAATATTATTATCCTGAATACATAGGATAAGTAAGGGTGTGACACTGATGCCTGAAGTCCACATAAGAAGTAATTCTCTAGTGGGTATTGGGAGTAAAAATACCCTAGTAGTGGGGCAGACTGTATTTGGAGTAAAAATATCATTTATTACAACAGAAGTAACCCATTTTGGATCCCTCTAAGTGGAAACATTTTTGAGTAGAGTTAAACTTTTCCTGCACAGCAGGCGGAAGTGTCTCTGAAGGTGTTCCCGAACAGAAGTAAGCAATTGTTTTTCCTTCTCCAAGTAAATGAAGGAGCATGACTGGGTTTACAGTATTGCAGCAATGGACAGTGTGAAGGGGAAAACAATAATATTTCATAGGATATTAGGCAACAAGCTGCAAAGTGGTGAGTGTGTGTGTGTGTGTGTGTGTGTGTGTGTGTGTCAGTAGAGGAGTTTGGACAGCGTGGGGCACCATAAGTTTAGTGGTGACCCGAAACTAAGCTAATTGAAGGTTGTACATGTTTTGCGGCTATAGCTCTTAGATAGGGAGAATGTGTCTTGGCTAATGGATCTAGTGAAAGAATGAAATAAGCGATAGACCTCTGACTGTTCCCATGCAATTAAGTCAGCAACCCTAGTGCCTTTCCAGAAACTTTATGAACAGACAAGGAAGAAGTTTGTTAATCTAGAATCCTGCAACAATCAATTGGTAGACAGTTAAAATATCAGTCTTTTTGCTTTAATATGAGTGTGTTTCTTTTACATTGAAAAGTATTCAACCATAGAAGGATATTTATATTAACATATGTTACTTATATATAATTAACCTAGAAAGGTAAACTCTAGTTTTAATTTGTCAAGTTATTTTAATACGAAGTTTGGTACAAAAAACCTCTTGCTACTGTTCAACAGTTAAAAGTTGAAGAAATTTAGACAACCTCATTATTCTAACTCTCCTTTCTTTTGAAGGATAAAAGAGCAAATCTTTGTATTAGTTAGTGGCCATTTTAGAAAACCCAAAGACAGTTTAGGCAGAAAGACATCTTAATAGTATTATTCTGAATTTGGGAAAGGCAATTTCAAGAATAGTTGTTAGAAGGGAGAAGGTAAGAGTCATAATTATCTAAAGCAAGAAATATTTACAGTTAACATTGTAAAATCACCCAGCAATAAACAACAATAGCTGGTAGGAAATTAGCTTTTTTAAATGGAAAGAATCTTTTAAAAATGATTGAAGAATATGTCGAAAAGCACTGAGAATTAACAGAATATATTGGTGACAAAAACCTCTACTAATCTGTGCATAAACTAATGTAGTCATTCCACATAAAAAGAGACCCCAGTTTTAATTTTACTCCTTTGGCACATTATTCATGTAACAAGTTGCATTAAAGGATTCATTGAAATATATCTTTATATATGCACTTATGCATACACAGATATATGGATTTATATAAATATAGACAATAATCCCAAGAACTATAGCTTTAAAATGTCATAGCTTATCAGTATATAACTAAAACAATATATCATATTAAATTTATCATTTGTTGAACTGTATCAACTTTCTTAAGCAAACAGAAAATAATAACCATTATTTTATATACATACTTCTGTTTCTTTGTAATTATTTTACCTAGTATAATAAACCATTTATATTCATTCTTATCTTTAACTCAAGTAATCAACCTTCCCTTCTTCAGACATAAGAGAAAACCACAGAACAGAAAATCAAGAATTGATTAGCTATTTTTTTTCCATGAACAATCATTTCATATCATGTTAACAGTTTTAGGAGGCAAAAATAAACATACATATATCTATGTATGACACTTTGATTATTAATTAACTTAGGTCTAATGTCTCAAAGAAAGCTAAGAATCTGGAAATTACAATTTCACTAACACACTAAATCCTTATGATTTATAGCATTGTCAGACTTCCATAAAATTAAACCCTTTGAAAAGATGTCCATTACTATCATTCTATTTAGTCAAATAAAATTTTATACATGCAATTTTTTACTTTAAACAAGTTATGAAAACAGTGGTAACTTGTTGAGCTCATAAAACCAATGTAGGAAATTTAGGAGGTTTGAATGATGAGAAGTTTAACCTTGGTCTTGAACAAGCCAAGTAGTGAGCCCAAGACTCTGAGTCATACCAAAATTCTTTTATGTTGAAACTAAAGCCTTTTCTTATTTTCTTATAGCTATAGTAACAAAAGCTTTTATGTAAATATACTTTTCAGTGCCCCCAAAAAGAAACACAGTTCAATAACTTCTTTTTTTTTTACATTTTTATTGTGAACTTTAACATATATACATAACTGTGATAAATTTCAAAGTACGATTTAACAAGTAGTTGGAGAGCAATTTCAAGGAATGTTATGGGTTACAGTTCCACAATTTCAGTTATTTCCTTATTGTGAAATATAACATATATACAGAAAGGTGATAAATTTCAAAGTACGATTTAACAAGTAGTTATATAGGTAATTTCAAAGAATGTTACGGGTTACAGTTCCACCCTTTCAGTTATTTCCTTCCTGCTATTGTAATACCCTAGCAACTAAAAATAAATAAAACAAATAAAATAAAAAATAAACATTTATGTAAAGATTCAGTATTTGTAAGCCTTTGTTAAATCCTATCTTGTCTGTTGCTACCCCTTCCTCTCATTTAATCACTTTCTCGATCTTCAAGTATGTCTAGGCAGTGACCATCCTAACTTGTTCATATTGAAAAGGGGTGTCAACATTATGGGAAAGAGGGACACATCTGGTTGATGTTCTTGAAGAGGCAGTTGACTCTGGGTTCAATAACTTCTTAAATTTTCTTTTAGAGAAATTTTCACTGTTTATCTGGACTACATATTCCTAGGGTGCATGCAAAGCAACTCAATGTTTTTTTTTCATGCTCTTAACTTTATTTTTTATTGTGAACTTTAACACATATACATAACAGTGATAACTTTCAGAGTATGATTTCACAAGTAGTTAGCAAATTTCAAAGAATATCATGGGTCACAGTTCCACAACTTCAGCCATTTCCATTATTGTAAAATATAACACATGCAGAAATGTGTCAACTCTTGATGTACAACTCAACAAGCAGTTATATAGGTAATTTCAAAAATTGTTATGGGTTACAGTTCCACAGTCTCAGTCCCTTCCCTATTATGTAATAGAAGGTATATACAGAAAGGTGAAGACCTTCAAGGCACAATTCAATGAGGAGCTGTAGAGCAAATCCCGAAGGATGCTATAGGCTACAGTTCCACCATGTCGTTTACTTCCTTCCAGCCATTCCAATACCCCAGCATCCAAAAATATGTATATAATTATATAAAGTTTCAGTATGCATAGACCTTTGTTAAATCTTATCTTGTAGTTGCTACCCCTTCCTCTCACTTAATCTCTTTCTCTGTCTTCAGGGGTGTCTAGGCAGTGAGCACCCTAACTTGTTCATATTGAAGGGGGTGTCAACAGTATGGGGAAGGGGGACGCATCTTGTTGATGTTCTTGGAGAGGCTGTTGCCTCTGGGTTCAATAACTTCTTAAATTTTCTTTTACACACTTTTCACTGTTTATCTGGACTACATATTCCTAGAGTGTGTGCAAAGAAACTCAATGGGTTTTTGATCAATTCGTCTTTAACGTGTTGGCAAAAGAGGGAAAACGAGAGGAGGTGGAACAGAAAACAGAGAGAAAGAAATGGCTTCTATTAAATCTGCAATTATCACTGTAAAAGGCTAGCTATGTTTCATCTCTAAGGAGAGGGAAGAAAATTAACATATAGAAAAACAGGTTATGAGATAGAAACACATAAAAGAGATGGGAATACAGATGGTTGTGACATAACATGGGCTCTCCACATTTTTTAAAGCTGTAAAATTAAAAAGTCAGCATTTATTAATCCCCCAAATATGCAAATAAAGGAGGAGATATTTCCTACACTAAACAAATGCTCTTTTAGACAATCTCCTAATGAGGGTTTCTTTTCTTTTTGTCTGAAGTACCCCTCTTGTTCATGTCAAAAGCTCCCCAAAGTAGCCACAGCAATTTTAAATTGTTCCTGGTGAAACTGGTCCATGCAGAGAGAGAAGCATACCGGTTAGCATTGTAGAGAGAGAATGTGAAGGACGCAGGTGTTTAGCCTGGAAGAGGCGCCATTTTAGACTGAGAAAACTCTATGAGAACGGAACAGTTAGTAAAGACGGTGCTTGTGAAATCTGCTTCTGGAATTTGGCCAAAGGCCAGTTGTCACAGATCAGGGACCAGACAAAACCTCGTGATTCTGGGTAGAGGAAACTAAACAAAGCAGGTCTCAAGGACACAAAAAGAAGACCAAGAAGTCTTTACAAGGTTTTAAAATGATAACTGGAGGCAAAATTTATCCACCAAACACTGTTCTGAGGAGACCTGAACTCCTCAGTCCCCAGGGCCAGCTCAAGAACCAACTTATTTGACCTATTCCCATCCTCTTCCTAGAGTTATCCTCTTGTAGACAAGCAACATTAAAGACACCAGGCAAGCAGTCCGACCTTAGAAGTACATGTTAGAAGTCTAGAAAACAGTTTCACCAGTGAGCAATATAGATGCAATCAGATAACCAAAGGAAAAAAAAAAAAAAAACTCCCAAGGGAGCTCTTTTCTAGAAGAACAAACCCAATGCAGAAGGGCTTCATTGAAATATCAGAGCTCAATTTAGCATGAACTACCCTCCCAATTCAGCATGAAGTCACCTCCCAAACCCGGGCAGGGTGACACTTCAAACAGGTAGACATGAGGGGTCTCAGATGTGGTCACTATTACTAAGTGGAAGATCTGATCTAGGTCCAAGGCAGTGAGGGCTTCAGTTGAATCTCAGTGACCCTCCACCAGGAACACACCTGGTGGCCTGTGGCTGGAGAGTATTGAAAGCATTGACAGCACATGAAACCAGGAAGCCTGCGTTCTGGCTTCTACCACTTACTAGCTGTGTGTCCTTGGGCAAGTCACTTTACTTCTCTGATACACTCAGCTTTCTCATCTGTAAATTGGACACAGTAACAGTATCCACTGTTGTGGGATGCTGTAAAACACACAGATGTAAACTTTGTTTAAAAACAAAACAAACATGTGATAGGTAGGTCATGCCCCAAGTAGCCTCTAGAGTAAACGACTCAGGAATCCAGCGGCCTAGTGAATCTGGAGACCTGCAATCTTGCTGTAGATCGAGGGAGAGGCTTGCTGGCTGCAGTAAGCCCTTTTCCCCAGGCAATTTCTCCAACCTCCATCCCTGGTGTGTTTGTTCTCTATGTCTGTACTACACAGTTTAGCACTTTTTGATATAGTCTCTGCAGCAACAGCCTTTACTGGTGGGAATAGCATTAGACTTGGATTTAGAAGAAATGGGTTTGAATCCTAGCTCTTCCAGTGTTGTTTATTTCAGAAGCCTCAAATTGCTCATGCATAAAATGGGTATAAAAAACCCTACCTCACATGTTGGGGGATTAACAGGGATCATGTTTGTACAAGAATAGCAGAGTGATAAAAAATGATTATTTCATTAGCTGACATCAAAATTTCTTTTTAAAAGAGGATAGTTTTTTGTTTTTGTTTTTAAGGAAAATACCCTGATAAGCCATTTTGGGGAAAGGAGAAGCTCTGATGGAAAGGACTGGGAAAGAACACACATGTAGCTAAACTGTTCTTCATAAGAAATAAGCATGAATCTGGGACAGTGAAGAAAAAAGGGGAAATGGGAATGGTGAGGAAAGAGCAAGAGGGGGTCCATGGCAGGAAGTTGCAATTTGTGGAGGTATTCATAGTGGCAGTGAAGCTAAAAGATTTTATTTTTTTATTTCAATAAGATAATGTTTCTTTTTTTTTTTAATTTTTATTGGGATTGTTCAGATACCATACAATTATCCAAAGATCAGAAGTGTACAATCAGTTGCCCCTGGTACCCTCTTACAGCTGTGCATTCATCACCACACTTAATTTTTGTTCAATTTTTAGGAACTTTTCATTACTCCAGGCCAGAAATAAAGTGAAAGATGGGGAAAGAAAAAAAAAGGAAAAGAAAAGGAAACTCGAATCCTCCCGTATCCCTAACCAACCCCCCTCAATTACTGACTCATAGTGTTGGTATAGTACATTTGTTACTGTTTATGAAAGAATGTTGAAATACTACAAACTGTAGTATATAGTTTGCAATAGGTATATATTTCTTCCCTATATGTCCCTCTATTGTTAACTTCTAGTTGTATTGTCATACATTTGTTCTGGTTCATGGAAGAGTTTTCTAATATTTGTACAGTTAATCATGGATATTGCCCACCATAGGACTCAGTTTTATACATTCCCATCTTTTGACCTCCAACTTTCCTTCTGGTGACATATATGACTCTGAGCTTCCCGTTTCCACCTCATTCACATGCCATTCAGCACTGTTAGTTATTCTCACATCTTGCTACCTACACCTCTGTTTATTTCCAAACATTTAAGTTCATCCTAGTTGAACATTCTGCTCATACTAAGCAACCACTCCCCATTCTTAAGCCTCGTCCTATATCTTGGTACCTTATATTTCATGTCTATGAGTTTACATATTATAATTAGTTCTTATCAGTGAGACCTTGCAATATTTGTCCATATGTGTCTGGCTTATTTCACTCAGTATATTGCCCTTTAGGTTTTGACATCAACCCATTTTTTTTAAGATGGTTTTGTTCACACCCCATACATTCCATCCTAAGTAAACAATTGATGGTTCTCTATATGGTCACATATTTATGTGTTCACCACCTTCACCACTATCTATATAAGGACATCTACATTTCTTCCACAAGGCAGGAGGGAGCATCAAAGAAGGTAGAGAGGGAAAAGAAAGAGAAAAAAATGATAGCTAGGAAGTAGCAAAAGGAAAAGTAATCTTAAATCAAAGCAGGGTAAAGAGTCAGACACCACCACCAATGTCAAGTGTCTATCATGCTTCCCCTATCTCCCCTTCTTATCTGCATTTACCTTGGTATATCACCTTTGTTACATTAAAGGAAACATAATACAATGATTCTGTTAGTTACAGTCTCTAATTTACATTGATTGCATCCCTCCCCCAATGCCTTCCCATTTTTAACACCTTGCAAGGTTGACATTTTCTTGTTGCCCTCATAAAAGAACATATTTGTACATTTTATCACAATTGTTGAACACTAGATTTCACCAAGTTACACAGTCCCATTCTTTATCTTTCTTCCTTTCTTCTGGTGTCTCACATGCTCCCAACCTTCCTCTCTCAACTGTATACATAGCTATCTTTGTTCAGTGTACTTACATTGCTGTGCTACCATCTTCCAAAATTGTATTTTGAACCACACACTCCCATCTTCTCCTATCACTCTCTGCATTGCTCCCTTTAGTAATTCCTGTAGGGCAGGTGTCTTGTTCACAAAGTCTCTCATTGTCTGTCTGTCAGAAAATATTTTGAGCTCTCCCTCATATTTGAAAGACAGCTTTGCTGGATATAGGATTCTTGGTTGGAGGTTTTTCTCTTTCAGTGTCTTAAATATATCACACCACTTCCTTCTTGCCTCCATGGTTTCTGCTGAGAGATCTGCACATAGTCTTATTAAGCTTCCTTTGTATGTGATGGATTGCTTTTCTCTTGCTGCTTTCAGGATTCTCTTTTTGTCTTTGACATTTGATAGTCTGATTATTAAGTGTCTTGGCTATACAGCACACTTTTTAAAAATATTTTCTCATTTGACTCTCACAACAGTCCAGAAAGATAATCTGAATGCTTTCAAAATATCAGTATAATAAAAGCCACACACCAAGGTGGGGGGACTGTTCTAAATTAAACTAAAGTGGCATGACAACTAAATGCAAGTATGATAATTGATTGGATTTGAGACAGAAGAAAAAGCTGTAATGGACTTTACCAGAATAGTTGGGGAAAACTGAATATGGTCTGGATATTAGATAATATGATTGCATCAGTGTTAGACAGGTTATTGGCATCTCCATTTTACAAAACTGAGGCTTGGAGAGAGCTTACTGCAAGGTCCCATAGCTAACATGTGACAGACCTAAGACTCCAAACCAGCTGTCTTATCCAGATCCCCATATTTCTGTGCTGGCCTTCAGTCAGAGTGGGTCTACACACTTGTTGGTTCTCAAAGTCCAAGAAGTTCTTGGTAGGATCTGTTTCACAGCAGAAAGTCCTGTTGTCACCAGTGTTGTTTTCACCCAAGTGGCACTCGAGCTTATGTGGCAACCCAGGCAATAGCTTGGCCTTTTACAGATTTCGCTGATCTCAGCAGTTCCACGTTTTCATGAGTGTTGTATGAAGTATGCCCAAAGACAGATTGCTCTGTGGTGTCCAGTCCACGCAGTTCCTGGCTTTTTACCTACTTTCCTGGAGGAGTAACTAAAACTTACAGCTCACCAGTCTGCCGTCTTGCCCCGCCTCCCCCAATAAGATAATGTTTTAATTGAGCTATGCACAAATAAGCAATGCTATTATTTTATATGTCTATACATTTTTCCAACTAAAATGCCTAAGAACCCTTTATGAACCACATTGTCCAGATGGAAATACAGGGAAAACAAGAGATTCTGAGCTTGCCAAATATGACTCAGCAAATCAGTGACATACCTAGAAATAGAAATGTGAAATGAAACAAGTTTTCAACAATCTACCCTGAAACAAGCGATTTATTAGTTCAGCAGTAAGCGAAAAGATTTTAAATACAGGAATGTCTGTTAATCAGTTTTTAAAAACTTTTCATTAGAGCAGTTGAACATTTACAGAAACATCATACAGGAAGTACCAAGTTTCCATATACTCCCTTCTCGTGCATACAATTTTCCCTATTTTTAACATTTTGCATTAGTGTGGTACATTTGTTACAATTCATAAAGCAATATTATTATAATTATGCTATTAAACTTTATCACACCACTTACATTGCACTATACAGTTCTATGGGTTTTTGTTGTGTGTATGTGGTAACTCATATACAACCAAAAATTTCCCTTTTTCAAATATATAATTCAGTGGTGTTAATTACATATGCAAAGTTGCGCTTCCATCCCCATTGTCCATTGTCCAACTTTTCCATCACCCCAAATAGAAACTTCATACCAATTAAACATTAACTCCCCACCCCTTCCCCATTTGGCCCCTAGTAAACTATATTCTAGTTTCTGACTTCACAAATAAGCTTATCCTGCTTACTTCATATAAGTGAGATCATACAGTATTTGTCCTGTAGTGTCTACCTTATTTCACTCAACATAATGTCTTCAAGGTTTATCCATGTTGTAGCATGCATCAGAACTTCATTCCTTTTTTACAACCAAATAATATTTCACTGTATGTATAAACTGCATTTTATTTATCCATTCATCTGCTGATGGACACTTGGGGTGCTTCTACCTTTTGGCAATTGTTAATAATGCCGCTATGAACATCAGTGTGCAATTGTCTGTTCGAGTCTCCACTTCCAATTGGGTATATCCCTATTCTTTTGGGATTGCCAGGTCATATGGCAATTCTATACTTAACTTTCTGAGGAATTGCCATGTTGTTTCCCACAGTGGCTGAACCATTTACATTCCTACCAACGATGTATGAATAATTCTAATTTCTCCACATCCTCTCCAGCAGTTATTGTTTTCCATTTTTTAAATAGTAACCATTCTAGTGGATGTGAGAGGGTATCTCATTGTGCTTTTAATTTGCATTTCCCTGATGGCTAATGACTTTGATCACCTTTTCATGTGCTTATTGGACATTTGTATATCTTCTTTGGAGAAATGTCTATTCAAGTCTTTTTCCCATTTTTTAAATTGGGCCATGTGTCTTTTTGCTGTTAAGTTGTAGAAGTTCTTTATAAATTCTGGATATTAAACCCTTATCAGATATATGGTTTCCGAGTATTTTTTTCCCATTCTGCAGGTTGTTTTTTTACTGTCATGAGGAAGTCCTGTGATGCACAAAAGTTTTACTTTTAATGAAGTCTCATTTATCCATTTTTTCTTTTGTTGTTCATGCTTTTGGTGTAAACTCTAAGAAACCACCACGCATCACAAGGTCCTGAAGACGTTTCCCTATGTTTTCTTCTAGAAGTTTATAGTTTTAGTTCTTATATTTTGTTCTGTGACACATTTTGAGCTAATTTTTATATAAGGTATGAGGTAGGGGTCCACATTTAATCTGTTGCATATGGATATTCAGTTCTCCCAGCACCAATTGTTGAAGAGAGTATTCTTTACCTGCTTAGCATACTTGGCAATTTTGTCAAAATCAGTTGCCCAAAGGTTTCTTTCTTTTTTTTTTTTTTTAAATACTTGGTTATTTTATTAAAATGACTTTTTTAGGCACCTCTGCTTCAGAAATATTTGTAAGGTGTTCAAATAGAACTGATGAGCAAGCAAAATTACATGGTACAACTGTTGAACTGTAACCCAGTAGCCTTGATTCTTGAAGATGATCATATAACTGTATAGCTTACACAGTGTGACCATGTGATTGTGAAAACCTTGTGGCTCACACTCCCTTTATCCAGTTTATGGACAGATGAATAGAAAAATGGGGAGAAAAAGTAAATGAAGAATGGGGAGGAGGGGTATGAGATATTTTGGATGTTCTTTTTTCTATCCAAAGGTTTATTTCTGAACTGTCAATTTGATTCCACTGGTCTATGTGTCTGTCCTTGTGCTAGTATCATGCTGTTTTGATTGCTGTGGCTGTGTAATAGGTTTTAAAATCAGGAAGTGTGAGTCCTCCAACTTTGTTCTTCTTTTTCAAGATGGTTTTGGCAATTCAGGGCACTTACCCTTCCATATGAATTTGATGATTGGTTATCCATTTTTGCACAGAAGTCTGTTGGAATTTTGATTGAAATTGCATTGAATCTGCATATAGCTTAATATTGACACCTTAACAATATTTAGTCTTCCAATCCATGATCATGGGCTGTCTTTCCATTTATTTAGGTCTTCTATAATTTCTTTCAGCAATGTTTTGTCATTTTCCTTGTATAAGTCCATTACATGGTTAAATTTATTCCTTGATATTTGATTCTTTTAGTTGCTGTTGTAAATCGATTTTTTTCTTGATTTACTCTTCAAATTGTTCATTACTAGTGTATAGAAATACCACTGATTTTTTAATGCTTTTTTTATTGTGAACTTTAACATATATACATAACAGTGATAACTTTCAAAGTGTGATTTAACAAGTAGAGAGCAAATTTCAAAGAATGTTATGGGTTCCATTTCCCCAATTTCAATTATTTCCTTATTGTAAAATTTAACATATATACAGAAAGGTGATAATTTTCAGAGTACAATTTAACAAGTAGTTATAGAGCAAATTTCAAAGACTGTTATGGATGGTTCCACAGTTTCAGTCCTTTCCTTATTATGAAATATAGGGTGAGTACAGAAAGGTGAAGACTTTCAAAGCACAATTCAATGAGTAGCTATAGACAAAATTTCAAAGACTGTTATAGGTTACAGTTCCACCACATAATTTACCTCCTTCCAGTTATTCCAACACCCCAGAATCATATATATATATATTTATATAAAGTTTCAGTATTGATAGACCTTTGTTAAATCTTATCTTGTTTGTTGCTACCCCTTCCTTTCACTTGATATCTTTCTCCATCTTCAGGGTTGTCTAGGCAATGAGCACCCAACTTGTTTATATTGAAAGGGGGTGTTTGACAGTATGGGGAAGGGGCTGCATCTGATTGTTGTTCTTAAAGAGGCTGTTGCCTCTGGGTTTTAGGACTTGTCTGGCATAGGAACACTCTGGTGGATTTAAGTTTCTGAGAGATGAAACTTAGTGAGTGAATCTTTTAGAGAATCTCAGGTAGGAACCTAGGTATTTGGGGACTACTTTTGGTAAAGGCGTAGCATACTGTGGCCATTTGGGATGTCTAGCTGGAGCTTGCATAAGAGAAACCTCCAGGATAGCCTCTGGACTCTATTTGGGATCCCTCAGCCACTGTAACCTCAGCTTATATACCTTTCTTTCCCCCTCTTTTGGTCAAGGAGGCATTTTCAATCCCTCGCTGTCAGGGCCAGACTCATTCCTGGGAGTCATGTCCCATGTCACCAGGGAGATTCACTCCCCTGGGAGTCATGTCCCTCATGGGGGGGGAGGGTGTTAATGAATTTATTTGCCGAGTTGGGCTTAGAGAGAGGAAGGCCACATCTGAGCAGCAAAAGAGGTTCCCTGGAGGTGGCTCTTAGGCATAATTATAGGAAGACTCAGCCTTCCATTTACAGCCCTAAGTTTCACAAGAGCAAGTCTCAAGTCAAGGGCCTGATTTATTAAGTAGACACCACTGATTTTTGCATGTTGATCTTGTACCCTAACACTTTGCTGAATTCATTTATTAGCTCTAGTAGCTTTGTTGTGGATTTTTCAGGATTCTTTCTCTATAGGATTGTGTTATCTGCAAATAGGAAGAGTTTAATTTTTCCTTTCCTATTTGGATGTCTTTTATTTCTTTGTTTTGCCTAACTGATTTGGCCAGAACTTCCAGTAGATGTTGAGTGAGTGGTTTGAGGCCATAAACCAGAGAAGCCATAAATTTCTAGATAAGGCAAAGGAAACAAAAACACACAAAAAACACTCTATAAATAAATCTTAAAGCACATGTGCACATTCCTAAGCATGATAGCTTTCTGTACTAGAGCCGCGCCTGCTACATATCAGTAACTTCAGAGAAACATATTTATAATCTTGAAATCCTGACTTGGTTCTTGCCTTCCTCGTTCTTATCCCCATGAAACACACACACACACACACACACACACACACACACCCGTAACCCCCTGTATGGCAAGGAGCCTACTATGAAAGTCCTGCACCCACCCAGGACCAGCTCCTGGTTTGTAAGTTCCTGTTCTAGTTTGCTAATGCTGCGGGAATGCAAAACACCAGAAATGGATTGGCTTTTATAAAAGGGGGTTTATTTGGTTACACAGTTACAGTCTTAAGGCCATAAAGTGTCCAAGGTAACGCATCAACAATCGGGTACCTTCACTGGAGGATGGCCAATGGTATCCGGAAAACCTCTGTTAGCTGGAAAGTGAGTGAATCTTTTGGAGAATCTCAGGTAGGAACCTAGGTATTTGGGGACTACTTTTGGTGAAGGCATAGCATACTGTGGCCATTTGGGATGTCTAGCTGGAGCTTGCATAAGAGAAACCTGCTCCAGAGTTCTGGTTTCAAAATGGCTTTCTTCCAGGACGTTCCTCTCTAGGCTTCAGCTTCTCTCCAAAATGTCACTCTCAGTTGCTCTTGGGGCGTTTGTCCTCTCTTAGCTTCTCCGGAGCAAAAGTCTGCTTTCAAAGGCCGTCTCCAAAATGTCTCTGTAAACTGCAGTTCCTCTCCCAGCTCCAGCACATTCTTCCAAGTGTCCCTCTTGGCTGAAGCAAGCTCGCTCTTTCTGTCTGAGCTTATATAGGGCTCCAGTGAACCAATCAAGGTCCACGCTGAATGGGTGGGGCCACACCTCCGTGGAAACCATACAATGAAAGCTCCTGCCCACAGCTGAGTGATCACATCTCCAGGGAAACATCCAATCGAAAGTCTCCAACCCAATCAGCACCAACAGTTTCCTGCCCACACAAGACTGCATCAAAGATAATGGCATTTTGGGGAACATAATACATCCAAACCAGCACAGTTCCCTAATAAATTGTTACTATTTTGCTGGATGAAGTGGCCTGCTTCATTTTTTGGTCCTAAGTGCCCATCGAACTTTGGTGGAACCTACTCTGTTGGTTCACCGCCAGACAAGTGGTGACAGTGGGCATCCTCGTCTTTTCAAGATCTTAGAGGGAAACTTTCAATCTTTCACCATTGAGGATGATGTTAGGTGTGGGTTTTCATAAAATGCCCTTTATCATGTTAAGGAAGTTTCCTTCTATTCCTAGTTTTCTGAGAGTTTTTATCATGAAGGGTTGCTGAAGTTTTTCAAATGCCTTTTCTGCATCAACTGAAATGATCCTGTGGTTTTTTCTTCCTTTTATTAATGTGGTGTATTACAGTAATTGATTTTCTTGCATAGAACCACCCTTGTATACCTGTGATAAAACCCACTTGATCATGGTGTATAATTATTTTGATGCCTGTTGTATTCAATTTGTGAGTATTTTCTTGAGGATTTTTGCATCCATATTCATGAGAGATATTGGTCTGTAATTTTCTTGTAGTGTCTTTATCTGGCTTTGGTATGAGGGTGATGTTGGCCTCATAGAATGAGTTTGGAAATGTTCCCTCCTCTTCAATTTTTTGGAAACGTTTACCAGTATTTGCATTAATTCTTCTTTGAATGTTTGGTAAAATTCACCAGTGAAGTCCTCTGATCCTGGGATTTCTTTGTTGAAAGGTTTCTGATGACCGATTTGACCTCTTTACTTATTTTTGGTCTGCTGAGATTTTCTATTTCTTCTAGAGTCAGAGTAGGTTATTTGTGTGTTTCTAGGAATTTGCCATTTCTTCTAGGTTGTATAATTTGTTGGCATACAGTTGTTCGTAGTATCCTCTTAAGATCCTTTTTATTTCAGTGGGGTCAGTAGTAATGGCCCTCCATCTCATTTTTAAGTTTTATTTGTGTCTTCTCCCTCCCACACACTCCCTTTTTTTCTTTGTTAGTCCAGCTAAACATATGTCGATTTTATTGATCTTTTCCAAGAACCAACTTTTGGTTTTGCTAACTCTCTCTACTGTCAGCAATCAAATTTTAATTGTGTTGCTCTAACATATGTAACCCCCATCTACCTATTCCCGGATAAACGCCGCTGCTTGCACAAATCCTTCATGTGAGCTTTCTACAGAAATCCAGGATGGAGAGCAATGTTCCCAATCTGCTGTGACACAAAATAGAAAAAGAAATGGCCACAGAAGATGAGCTGGGTGTGACAGCAGGAGTTCACTGTGGGGCAAATTCAGTGCTAGAATTGGTCATGGGATCACAAGCCCACTCAGTGTTCTCAGAAATCTTGAGGAAGACACTGGGCTTCCCAACAGGGGGTGGGGTGGGGGTTTGAGCCAATTTAATCTGAATTTGAAAGGAAAGACTGAGCCTCTGTCTGCATGTGGTTTACATGTGCACTTGGGGCAGGGCTCAGCACTGGATAGGTGCTCAGTGTCAGTTGTGTCTGAATCCCCGTTTCATTGATGTCTTGAATGTACTTCCAAGCAAGGCTATAAGCTCCCTAGGGCAGGGCTATGTCCAGAAATCCTCCCATTTCTCTGTATTCCCCTCAGTGTCTGGTAAAGTGCTGGTAAAAGGAGAAGAGTGAAGGGAAGAGAAAAGATAAACAGCAGAAAGTCTAGGCTCTAAATATTGGCCATTTATTGAGTTCTGTCCTAGGCCGAGGTGGGATATGAACCCAATTTGACTGGTTAGAAGCCCAAACTCCTAACCAATGCATTCCTCTACCTGCCTTAGGGCCCATTTCATCTTCCCTGGAGCAAGGAGTGACCAGGGTGCCCAGGGCAGGCCAACAAGAGGAAGGAATTTGGGGCTGAAATGCAGAGTAGAAGGCGTGTTCCTTAGGGAATCGTGCTTTCTTGTTTGAGGTTTCCCGAGCAACTCTCCTGGCTGCCTCCCCAGAAGCCAGCTTGGTTTGCCACAGCAGACAGCCCTCGTCTGTAGGTTTGCCAGAATTAGCAAATAAAAATTCAGGGCATCCAGTTAAATGTGACTTTCAGGAAAACAGTGAATAATTTTTAGTGTAAGTATGTCTATCTAAAAGTCACATTTAACTGGGTGTTGTGTATTTTATCTGGCTCCTCTCCTCGCCTGGGCATGATATTTCCGAGAGTGGAGGAATGGGGGCTTTTGAAATTTCCCATTTAGTGTCTTCAGCACGGGGAAACCAACACCTGATCTTGTTGGTAGTCCTTGAGGGAACTGCTTCAAGCACAATGCTTACTTCAGCGCTCCAGTGCTGGTGTAGGGTGACCGACTAGTCCCAGCTTTCCCAAGACTTTCCTGGTTTTAGCACCGAAGCTCCCAAATTGTGGAAAACCTCTTTGTTAATGGCATTCTGGGACAGTTGGTCACTCTAGCTCTGGGCACACCTTTAGGAGTTGGGGAGGTTGAGAGACAAAAAGTACACGGTGAAAATGCTACTTGGGTTGCAATGAGTGTCAGCATTTCTTCCAGGAACATTTCCTTGGCTCCATGTTAAAGATGGCCAAACTGAGGTTCTGGAGAAGTCTAGAAATCTTGGATCTGAAAGACGTTGGTTACAGAGATCAAGAAGTTCAGCCTGTTTGTAAAATGTTTATTAAACATTTCCAGAGATAGAGACATCATCATATCACCTGGCTACTATTATTATTAATACTGTACCTAAGCCCAGGCACTGTGTTAAGTATTTTAAGTTTATTATCTACTGTAATCGTCTCAACAATGCTGTGAGGGCATTATTATTATTGTTCCTTTTTAGGAATGAAAAACCAGAGGTGCAGGAAAAAACTGAAACTGTGGTACTGTAGCCCATAACATTCTTTGAAATTTGCTCTCTAACTACTTGTTAAATTGAACTTTGAAAGTTATCACTGTTCTGTATATTTGCTAAATTTCACAATAAAAAATGTATTAAAAAAAAACAGAGGTGAAATCCTCGCCCAAAGTCACAGAGCTGGTATTGGTAGACCTTCTATTCAAGCCGAGGTGTGTCCGAGATCAGAGTCTATGTTCCTTAACCACTCATAGTGAGCCCTGATCATCTGGAAGGCCCACTTGATGTCTAGCTAAAATCCTTCATGCTGCAATTCTAATATCTTCCCTTTTGCTCGGTTATCAGTGGAGAGAGGATGGCTACTCCCCAAACCCAGCATCAACAGGTTGAGTTTGTCCAGCTTTTCCCTACTCCAGCATCCACCAGCCCCCTTCATGTCCCCTTTTGTGAGGGAATTTGAGTACAGTTGGGTCATTCCTGTCCCAGAATGAAGAACCCCATTGGCTCTTTAGGCTTGTAGCTTAGGTGCGTGGCTCTCCGTAGGGCCAGTTCCTCGGGGGAATTCCCTTGAGCAGAGAACTGAACAGACCCTCCGTGGCTGGGCAGCAGTGGTAGAGCCAGAGAAAGACAGGACAGCTCCAGAGGCTAAGGGGAGCTGCTGCCACTCTACCCTTTGAAAACCTTCCAAGAACGGCTGGATTCAGCCTGTGGAAATAATTGCAGTGCTTTAGAAATTTTAAAGCATTTTCAAGGAGAACCCAAGGAGCATGTAAAACCCTCTTTGGAGGGTCCTCCGGGGGAATCGTTTCTTAGATTTTATGGTTTGGGACGAATTAGGCTTATAAAAAGAAACCATTTTCTCTGAGGGCTAGGGTGCCCATGGCCTAGGACGGGGCAAGCCAGGATGGACGAGTGCATTAACCCCTCCCTTCCATGGGGGCTGGGGGTAAGCAGCAGCTGAGCAGAGCCTGCCAACAGCCTCAGCTCCAGGACCCAGTGGCCCTCATGCCCTCCTACCTGTCACAGAGAAGATTCCATAGCAACGGAGTTCCTAGGGGAGGGATGGTGGAGGGTGGGGGGCCCGGGGGCCCAGAGCCTGCCCCACCCTACTCGGTGATGGGAAGAGGCACCGGGACTCTTCCTCTGGGTGCCAGGATACAAGCTGTCACTTGAGCCCATCCTGTGGGAGGAGAGCAGCTGCCCAGGCCTCCTCCTGGGCTTGGCCAGGGCAGGAGGGGCAGGGCTGGGGAAGCAAACCTCAGCTAAGAGGCTTAGGCAGGGCAAGTCTCCCTGCATGGGGTATTTGCTCCGGGCTCTGGTTCCATCATCTGTGCTTAGCTGGAGTGTGCAGCTCTCAGCAGGGAGAACCAAGGCTCCCCTTCTTCTCCATCCTTGCTGCTGGCCCAGTTTCCCAAGGTTAGACAGTCCTCTCCATCCTCACGTTTAGACAAACGGCTCCCCAGGAGCCCAGCCTCGGATTGAGGTGTCCTCCACCGCCCAGGGTGATTCTTAACACCCAGCCCACAGCCAGTGAAGGGTTGGGCCTGGCTTCTCTGGAGCCAACAGCAAGCTTTTATTATTACTATTAATTATTATTTTGGTGGGGGTGAAATCCCACCTCTAAGAAGGCAGCCCCAGGCAGTGGCTTTGCAAGGAGGAGGCCTGGGCAGCTATCTGGCCTAAGTAGACTTCAGGGTTGTTTGTAAGTTCAGCAGAGGGGAATCTACCTTGATTCCCCTGGAAGGTAGAGGAAGCTGGCCCTTGGGCTGCGGACCTTTCTTCCTTTCCAGGGCTCTCTCTCCTCCCGTGGGGAGCAGGGCCAGAGCAGCGCCCCTCTTCCCCTCCAGCTGCGCCTCAGGGAGGGATTCCTGCGAGTCCTTTCCTGTGGCTGGGAACAGTATATGTTTCACAGTAGGTCAGGGTCTCAGACGCATAGGCAGGGAGAGGAAAGGTGTGGGCGGTGGGCATGTGTGGAGGCAGTGGAGGCCGCCACCCCGCCACGGCAGGCAGCGAGGGCTTCACTCTCCAGATGCCCCTGCCGCCGGGGAGCGGACCCGAGGGGCCTGCGGCCTGCTGTCCCCCAACCCAGCCTGAGGGACTTTTCAAAAGAGATTTTCCATAGGAAAAGTTAGAAATGCATATAATGACAAATTCCAACCATCCTAAAGGGCATATGGTAAAAAGGAAGTTTCCTTCCCACTCCAAACTCACTCCCCTTCCCCAGAAACTTATCAGTCCATATGCCTCCTCCCAGAAATATGGATTGCTTTTGCAAATGTTTTCTTTTTTTCTTCTGTGTTACTTTGAATCTACTCTAATGCCTCCTCTTTTCCGACCTCAAGTTCAAACACACACAATGTAAAAAAAATAGTATAATAAAACTCCATTATACTAGCTTCAATAATCACCCTGCTTCAATAATTATCAACATTTGGTGAATGTTATTTCATCTAATCCTGTTACTAAAATTTTCTGGGGAGGGGAATCCCAGAAATCGTGACATGTCACTTATAAATACTTCTGTATACATCTCTGACCGATAAAGACCTTTTTTTAAAAAAAAAAAATGCCATGCTATTATCACACCCAAGAAATATAACAAAAATTCCTTAATATCATCTAACCTCCACTGACTATTTTGAATCCCACAGATCCTACAAACCTCACAAAACTTGCCCCTGCCCTGGATTTCTAACATGGGCTGCCTACTTAGCCTGAGAAATATCGAGGGTTGGAATCTCGGGCCGCAGCAGCCTGAAGCTTGTCCATCCTCCCCCTGGCTGTTCTTGCTTGGGGCACAGGCTCTCAATTCAGACATTCTTTTGGAGCAGAACAATCTTCCAAGCAACTGCAATGAGAGTCTGGAGAGAGGGCTTATCTAGTGGTGACCCTGTTCCTTGCGTATTGAGAAAGCTGCCATCAGTAAAATGGAACAAACAATGTTGGTCCCTAGGAGTCAAGTAAGTTTTGACAGCCAAGGATGGTTGTTTTGTTTCTGCTGTGCACAGACATTGCCTCAAACATGCAGCCTCTCTGAAGGGTCCACCCTACCACAGCTGGCTGAGTATTCATGTTGCTCTGGATGGGTTATGTAGACAGCTGGTTTCTCTGTATTGCTAGTAGCCATTTGATGCTCCCTGAGCTTCGTCATCTGATTATTTTATCTTCCAGGCTACCCTTCACTCCATTCCCAGGTTATGGGCATCTTCCCCTCACACATATACATCCAACTCATCACCTGCCTTTATCCAACCTTGCACTGCTCCCTGAATCATCAGCAGAGGCAGAAAAGCAGTCCCCACTTCCCCCAACCCCATGCTAGCTCAAAGTATGTGGCATTTCTGGCCCTCAGCCCTCAGTTCTGAATGGCCAGAAAGGCACATCCAAGCCAATTGGCATGAAGTTGGGTGTGGAAAATCTGGCCGCAAGTACACAGGGCATAATATACTGCCAGCCAGTCAGTTTTCTGTGCCAGGTTTAGAAAAGCTGTAGGAAGAAGTCACTTGCACTCCCAAAGTTGGTCTGGGAAGACATTATCTTGGAAAGAAGTGAAGCCTCAGCTCTAGAAGCCCAAATGCTAGCAGGTGACCCCAGGCTCTCACTGGTGTGCTTTCTCTGTTCCCCTTTATGATCTTCTACATGGCCATTGAGGAATGGGTCACCAGACTGGGCACTTGAGTCCTTGTTTAGGTTCCTGGGGGAAATTAAATTCACTGGACTTCACTGAGTTTCAGGGTTCAGTCTACACAATGGAGCAAGGAGAACCCACTTACCCAGTGGCCTTTAAGGATCTGGTACTATGGGATCACAGAGCAGAGTAGGAAGTCATGTCCAAGTGTTTTGGAGTTCTTTGCAAGAAAGATTCACAACCCAACCGAGGGGGCCCAGAGCCTCTGAGGTCCCATCAGAATTGCATGAAGAAAACTGTTTACTAGTTTCATACAATCCTGCATTGTTCCCCTAGGCACCCGGTGCGGGCAGCATGCTGCCACCAAGAAGGCTGGCAGTGCCCTCTTGAGGAAAGCCTGGGTACTGCCGGGAGCCCAGCTGGACTCTGGAAAACATTTTGCCAAGGGCATCCAACAGAATCAATGGAAGCTGAATCACAGAAAAAGGTGGGGGGTGGGGGGATGGGTGGAAAACCCTCCTGGGGATCTGGAAAGAAACACTATGAGGGTTGTGGGGAGGGCTCAGGAGAGGGGTGGTGAGTGGGTGCAGGGGCAGAGTGTCAAGAGGTACAGAGCAACTGTTTTCACACTAGATACCGGGGAGCTGGGAACCTTAAGGCACTGGGGAAAGGTATCATGACACAATCACCTGGCCAAACCCCTTTCCAGCTCTGGGCATAAGAACAAGTTGGAGACAGGAAGGCATGCTCCATCAACAAGTGCAGAGAGAGAAAGAGAAAGAAACGGAAAGAGGAGAGAGACAAAGACGGACATAGAGAGACAGACACACACAGAGAAAGAGAAACACAGAGAGAAATAGAGACAGAGACAGAGACACAGAGATTGAGACTCAGGGAGAAGGCAAACAAATAGTAAGAAAATAGAGATAGAGGAAAGGAGAAGAGAAATGTGTTTTAGGGGAATGTGGTTGATAAATTGGCATCTGCGATTTTATGGGAACACATATTTTCTTCCAAGTAGCCTAGCAGTCTCCAGAGTTGCTGCTGAGGATCCAGAGACAGATTTGTGAGAAGGCTCGTCCTGGGCATCTTCCCCTGCATGCAGAGCTGTCTTATCTTCTTGAGCTTTAAAGACCCATCTCTCTCACCCCCTAAATCAGTACCTCCCATGTTTGGACACAGCTCCTCCTGCCTTCTGATGAGCTAAGGGCACAAGTCTGGTGACTTTTTGTTCTTGATCTCACCCTTTCCCAGGGCCATTCTGACAACAACTCAGCTTCCACAGAAGGCAGAGCCTATGGCTGGAGAGCCGGGCTAGAGAGAGCAAGGGTCCTGGAACCCTCTACCAACAGTTATATATGCTCTGGAAAGCTACTACTGTAACATTCTGCCAAAGAGGCAGCTCTTACAAGGATCCTTTCTCCTTGGGACTGGTATAAAGCAAAGGAGACAGAGTTCTAGGACTCTGAGCAAGCCTCAATCATTGCAGAATTTGGCAGTACAGTGGACCCCCAGGGGCATCTGCAGAAGACTCACCTATTTCCTAACAGCAGAGCCCAAGGCCATATGCCCAAGGCCATAGCCCAAAGAGAAAACTGATAGGCAAAATCTTGCCTCTCTTCCCCAACAGGAAGAGTCTAGGCTCTGCTCAGCATTTCCTTCCCCTACTCTTTAACCCTAAAGGCAAAGCCACAGGAAAAATTCTAGAAGGGCATACCTTTCTTTCCTGCAGTCTTCCAACAGGTGCTCCTTGAGTTATGTGCCAACCAGGTTCCTTAGAGGCCATCTGTGGGAGGAAGCTGGCCTCAAGGTCAAGAGAGCTGTGCCTCTTTGAGGCTCTTGAAGGGAGAGAAAACATCAATAAAGGGCCCAGATCAACACTGGTTAAGATTAACCTCTTCTAGAAAGTCTTCCCAAGCTACTCCCACCTAGCACAGGGCACTCAAATACCTCTAGTATCCTTCATAGACTTTAGATATAACATTCATTAGGCAAGTTTCATATATTATTCCCCTGATTTTGCTGCTTGGCCCTTTTTTCTTAGTGTTTCTTTCTCTGATGCAAAAGCTGTATTTTCTTTCTCCTTTTCTCCACTCTCAGTGCCACTGGCTGCTTCACCCCAATCCACTCCCTGCTTCTCGCCAGCCTGGCCTCGGCTCTCTGATAAAGACAATATATTCTCAGGCTGTGATATTGACCACCTGATTCCCAGAGCATTTTCTTGATCTGTCTCAAAGTCGATTATCTTCCTTGGAAGTTACCCATATTCTCATCTCTGGCATTTTCTTTAGCTCATTCTGTGAACTTGCACGGGGCTTGTCCCCTCTCTAGTTTTTCTGATATCCTATCTATAAAATTATTACAATTCTAGCTTCCCTCGACTTGGTCACAATCTGTTCGTGGAATCAACAGCTTGCATTTTGTCCTCATTCAGTTGAAACCAAGAAGGATTTGGAGGAAATTATTTTATAAGATAAAATTTTCTTCTTCACTGTGTTTCTCGAGCTGGGTGGGGGGAGGGTGTGCTTATTTGCCAGGGAGCCGGGGGAGAGGAAAGGTGAACTGAGGCAGAGGTAGCTAGGGGTGAGTTATGTGCAGAGGTAGCTAGGGGTGAGTTATGTGAGGGGTGGGGTTGGTGTAGAGCTTGAAAGACTCTGGGTGGTAGCATCTAGATTTTTTGACCCAGAATCCCTCATCAGGGCTACCATTTCCATGGCTTCTGACTCTTGTGCTGCCACATCCCACACCAAAAAGACCCAAGGATCACTAGAGGCTTCCAAGACCTCATCTTTTTATTTCCACCCCCAATCCACATTTCCAGATGTCTCTGCAGTAAAGTGAAATTCCACACAGGCAAGCCTTAAGACCAAAAAAAAAAAAATGAAAAAAGAAAAACAATTGGCAGTGAGAGGCAGAAAGAGAAGATGGAAACCTTAGAGAAAGGAGCATCCCTGAGGAGGTGCGGACGAGGGGAGGAGAAGGGGAGGAGGAGAGGAGGAGGAAAGCAGGCCTGTCCCTTTAAGGGGGTTGGCTGTCAATCAGAAAGCCCTTTTCATTGCAGGAGAAGAGGACAAAGATACTCAGAGAGAAAAAGTAAAGGACCGAAGAAGGAGCCTGGAGAGACCAGGATCCTGCCAGCTGAACAAAGTCAGCCGCAAAGCAGACTAGCCAGCCGGCTGCAATTGGAGTCAGAGTCCCAAAGACATGGGTGAGTTTCAAAAACTTTAGCATGGAAAATTTAAGCAGGCACAGGAATTCGCAAGAGGATTTCCAACTTTGGGGTTTAGGGTTTCCCATGGTTTAAATGAGCTGTGTTTTGGCGTGTTTTTTTTTTTTAATCTTTTTAATTCCTTAGCACTCAAATAGGTTAACTCCTTCTCTGCTGTACTGAGAATGATGCTTTTTTTTTTTTTGCCAAAGAATGCCAACAGCACGTGGAGAGTCCCAGAGATCCTTGGAGAGAGTGCCCAGCAGGATGGATGTGATCATGTGTCCTCCTACCCCCTCACTTCCTTCTACTTTTTCTTTTCTTCTGGTTTCAACGCCCTGGTAATGGCCAGGTCAGCTGGCACCCTTGGTTCTGCTGGAGGCATATGAGGGCTGGCTAGCCTTCAGGTGTATAAAGTAACTGGTTGCTTGATATAAAACTTGGACCCTGTTTGGCATCGGTAGGAAGTTTGGGGACCAGGCAATCTAGATTCAGGTTTGGCCATGGCAGAGGAGGCCAATTCAGGAAATGAAAATAAAGTCCTCAATGGCCTTATCATGGGGAATAGATATGTGTAGGGGTGTGTGTGTGTGCGCACGTGCATGTGTGTGTGCGTGTGCCCATATGGGTAACCATTTCTAAGAAATGTCACAGACTTAACTTTTCTGAGGGCATGACTCAGACTCCAAATCCCTGCTTGTGACAGGGAGGCTGCTGGGACCTTAGGTCTCTTGCTGAGTTGTTTGAATACAGAGGGCTTCTCTAGGTTCCTTGAACAAAGAGAGAAGCTATGAGTTTCTGATCTCTGGTGGCACCTACTCAGAGCAAGGTGTGCCCAACACAAGTGTCTTTGTCCATACAGGATGCCACAGAGACTTGTCGATCCTGATCACATTTGGCAAAACAAGGGTAGCAGATTGGATGCATCCTAAATGAAATAGGAATCATTGCCCATGTATTCACTATCAAATGTAGTACCCAGTAGGCTCCAACAACATAGGTTTTCAATTATAATTGAACCAGCGTCAGCTTTTAGGTTGTTTCATCCTGAAACACCGAGAGAGCTTTTTGAAGAGTTTATTCAAGTAGGATAGTTAAGAGGGAAGAGCACTGGATTAGGAGTCAGAACAATCAGGTTTGAATCCCAGATCTGCCATTTATGAACTGAGTGAACTGGGGCAGGGCACTGTGAATAACCATTTGATCATCTGGAAAATGGGGATAAAGATAACTGCTCTGCTTACTTTCAGGGTTGTAAGAATCAAATAAAAATGCTGTGGAAATCCTTTGAAACTGGGCGATCTCTCTAAGAGTAAATTATGTTAATACCGATTATCATGCAATCACTTGTGCACAGGCTGACTCTTAATCTTTCCAGGATGGTTGGGTTTCCTTTGTGTACTTTGTGTGCCGGGTTAAGAATTATTTGACCAACTAAATGTGCCCGGGTGAGAGGTGAATGCTGGAGGAATTCAATTCCTGCCCTGGGTAACATCAGGAGCCCTATCGTAATGTCAGGGCAGCTGATTGGGTAGGTTGTAAATTTAAAACAGAGAGGGGTTAAGAAGGATGTTGAATATTAATTCCTCAGGGGTTGAGAACCCTGTTATGGGACATAACATAACAACCCCCATAGGGACACTTCCTGTTTTGAAGGCTGGATGATTTCCTCCAGAGGAAGATGGCCATATATGAGGGCACCAGTGTGACATGTATTGGATCCCGGATCCTGGAGTTGGGCAACATTTGGGCCAAGTACACATGATGAAGTAACTGTTGAGTTTTCAGTTATCCAATAACTGAAATATTTTGTGAATTATAGACCATCTCTAATAAGGTACTGAACTGCTTCCATTTCTGTTTTGGAGTGTGTTGCTGCTTAACAATTGCAGTAGACAATTGTATCTTGGAATCCATGATTGCGGAGAACTTTAGAAGTTGTCTGAGCCAACCCTCAGTGTAGGATTCCCTTCTACAACAGACAATTCAATGTTCATACAGCCTCTGCTTCATCACCTTCAGGAACAGGGAGATCACTACCTCAACCATATAGAATCCCTTAGGATTAGAAGTGAAGAGGAACACTCAGTTGAGTACTATCTGCACAAAATGTTTATGGAGAAATGATAGCTCATTAAACTTTGTCCCAACTTGGGAGGGAAGGTGTTCCAAATGAGTCTTTGGGATAATAGTGGAACCAGAAAAGGACCAAAGAGCAGTAGCTGATTTTTCTCTGCTCGGTAATACAATGCCATTAGTGAACAGCAAAACATTGGCCCCTGCAAGCCTGTTGTCTGAGAACAGTGGCTGTTGCCCTGGTAACCAGACTGTGATGCTTCCCTCCAAAGGTGGCTGTTTGCCGAGCAGTATAGTTTTGGCTGGCTCAGGGTAAGTGAGTGTAACCCAGGCAAAGAGTGTGGAGGCCGAGCAGGGGCCCAGTTTTACAAAATCCCTAAGGTCTAACTGAATCCCACCAAGATTGCAAGAATACCATGAGAATGCTAGGAGCTTATAAGAAACCAGATCCAAACTGGCATGTTCATTTTCTCTTCTTAGGGATACTGACTAAAATGATCAAGGACAGCCAATCCCACCCTACTCCTCTCCCTTGGCCCTGCAGAGCCAGAGGAGCTCTTGGAGGGCCAGGCAGATTAAAAGGTCTGCTCTGCTTAGGGGTGCTTTCCTCCTGGTTCTGAGCTAGGAAAGCGAGACGTTTGCTCAACAGCCTGACAACTAGGACTGCTCTCTCAGAGCTGTCTGAGTTGCAACAAGGCCCAAGAAACCCCTGGGAGATGGGCAGGAGGGGAAATGTGGTCTCCAGACCCATCGAAGCAGAGCTCCAGCCAGTAGCATCTTGCCCTCACAGCACTGTTGCCTTTTTGTGCATCATCTTGAAGCACTGAAATCCATCTCTGGGGTGTAGCTCTTGGTCTTGAAAGAAAGCAACACAGAACTTCAGGTTCAGAGAAGGACATGTGGGAAAACTGACATGATCAGGATGGGTCACATTAGCTGGAGCAGTGAGCAGAGCAGCTTTCCCTTCCTTTCCCACTGCCAGGCCCTACCCAGGGCCAAACTTACAGCAAAAGCTCTGCAAGTACCGATTGATTAATCCTTCCTTGGTTATACCAGAACAGCCCTAAGCATGATCTCTCAGCTCTGTGCCAGCCTCTGAGCTCTCTGCCAGGCAGGCTCTGCAGAAGAGCCTGTGACATCCCAAAGAAGAGAACAAGGTTCCCCAGATCAGCTTCACCCTGCAACCAAGGAGAGAGACGAGAAATTGGTGGGAGACTTACCAAAGAATCAGGTATGATAACTACTGTTTCTTAGCTTAGTGCCAGGTACTTCTCTTTCACCTTCCCCTAAGTGGGCAAGGCAGAGATGATATGTGAGGGATAGGTTTTAACAATCAAGCTTCTATCTCTGCCTCCCAATCTTTGGGCTTTGATGGCATGCCCGTGAGTGCACATGCATACATAAGTGTGTGTGTGTATTGTATCTCGGGGAGGAGCAGAGAGTATAGGAAACAAGGTAGCCCAGATGCTGTTGCCATGTGATAATAATACCTGTCCAAAGAAGAGGCCAGGATTCCTCTTTATTTAACCTTGTCCACATGACTTTAATATCCAGCAGGGCTTGGATTTCCAGGCCTCAGCACCTACAGGACCCCTTTTCAGTCCTTGGATGTGGTATGTGTTGATATCATGAAGTAAAGGCAAGATCATAGGCAGGGCTTTGTCTGACCAGGAGAAGCAAAAGCAAAAGTCTTTGTCTCTGGAACCTCCTGACGATTGTTGTTTCACTCCTAGAACCCACCCACTGATCCCCATCCATCCCCAGTACCAGTCACGGCTGCTCTAGCATCTTGGCCCTGCCATAGGCCCTGATCAAGGAGGCCTCTGTTCACGGGATAAGGTTAAGGGGTGGGTTCTGGGAGGAGGGTAAGACTGTATGGCAGATTAGAGACTTAGGGAGATGGGGCCAGTTTCTCATTCAATGAGCCTGCCTGTTGTTTAGCTCTATTGTATAGGGTTCTTCTATCTCTCCCTTTGTCAGCTGGATTCAAGGGACAGGCTGGGAATTGTACAGGGTACAATCAGTCTCTTTCTACCATCCCTTTCGATGAAAGCCCTTCCTCTCTTCCCTTTGATGAGCTCCCAGATTCACACTGAATTTCCATCATGGAGCTGGTCCTTGAGGCATGCTCAGGGCATGGGAAAGAAAGGAGGGCTTGGGAGCACTTGGCTCCTACTTAAAGAGATAGCTTCAGGATCAACACAGTGCCTTGGATGGACGTGGATCTGGGTGAGAGTTACAAAGGTCCTGTTGATCTTTGTCAGACCCCTGTGAAGAGCGTTAGTGAGAAAAGCTTTAAGTTCAATTAGAGATTGATTAGTTTGAGGGCTTTGCAGATAAATCCAGCCAACACCGAACTGATGTTTCAGTTTTGCTTACCCTTTGCCCTCAGGACTTGGTAATATCCATTGTAACATAAACTTGTTTTCTCCCAACAAGACTGCAAGTTATCTGAAGAAAGGGACTAGGCCTTATATAATTCCTCTCTGTTTCCGATAGTGTCTAAGTTATAGCTAAGGCGCTTAATACTTGGACTGAATCCACATAAACAGCAATGAAAGGAAAATACTGGTGTGGGTCCTTATTCTTCTCTATGACTGCTCATCAAAGTCAGGTGGTTTAACCCAATCAAGTTGCATTGGGCAATATTATTACTGTAGAGTTCTTTTGTGCCAACTCTACCATGGCACAGTCTGTATTTAGCCTGGGAATGTGAAGATATCTCTTGAGAGAGCCAAGGAACTCCTCTGGAATCCTTCACAGGATTCCTGGATCAAACAACACTCCTTCAACCATGAGGGGTCCTGAAATGAAGAGCCCATGACTTTAGGCTATTATTCATTTATGCCCAAGGACATTTCTTGGGCTGTGAAAAGTCTAAACTAACCCAATGGACCTTTCTCAGAACGCTTTGATTGTCAACTGCTTTGATGAAGACACAATTTCTTGCATGTTCCTAAGTTTTTCCCCAGTTGGAATCTGAAATTTGATTTTTGCTTGGACTGCCTGAGTGAGAATCTTCACTTCTGCTGAAACTTATAAGCCCTCAGAGCAAATATTTCATTTTGACTATGACAGAAATGGACATCCAATGCTTTTGCTGATATTGTTGAGCTGTTTATAGCCCAAATGATAGATTTATCCAAGACAATTGATTTCATATTCTGCATTAGAGACTTGTTTAAGCCTATTTTCTTCTTGTCCTTTGCTTTGAGTGGCAGTGGAGCAGAAAAGGATGTACTAAGTTATTTGAGCTCTAGTAAAATAGAGGAAAACAGAATGCAAGAAGAAAGAGTTTCAGTTGGTGATTCAAGAGCTGCTCCCATAGCATAGCCCTTTATCACCCAGTAAGAACACCACATATGACACTCTTGTTAGGGATGAAAAAACTAAAGATTTTTTTCCTCGTCTTTACAACCCTGGAGGGGCATCGGCTGAAGCTTTGAGTGGAATTCTCTATTTGGTTAGCAAGGGTTCAAGTTCATCCATCCCTGATCACACCTGCACCACCATTTAGCTCCTCCCAGAATGAAAAGGCTGGAGGCAGTGAGTGGGCCCAGGACGGCCACTTGCTGGGGTGGATGGCTCTCCTTACCCTGGACTAAACAAACAGTCCTGCCATTGTTCCCTGGGTCTGACCCCCTCCCCACCCCCAGGCCCGGAGGCCCCTGCAGAATACCAATGAGGCTCCTGAGATCTCAGGAGAAAACAAGGCTCCTTTGTCTGGGGGAGCTGTGGAGGGTTCTGTCCAAGCCCTGACCCTGTACTGGGGAGAGAAGGAACAGTGGGGTCACTGACCTTCTCCTCCCTCCACCCCTCAAGCTTCAGAGCCGTTCTTAACGAGAAGAGTCTAAGTGTTCGAGGGTGGGGAGGAGTTGGATAGAGAGGAAAATGGCAGCACTATTTACTTCCAAGCTCCTTTTCTTGATTTACGGGATGCATATAACATCTTAACTTGTTGCAAAAGAAGGAGATCAATTTCTGAGTCATTTCCTGAGAACAACGATCAATTTCAGTCGTGCATTTCTCTCTGGTATAGTTATGTGTGTATGTGCTTGCTTGCACGTGCACACACACACACACACACACACACACCACGGGCCAGCTCTGATGAGGCACTCTTACCAAGCACTCTTGCAAAGTTCATGCTGAGTAAACTTAGCCTCCACTTACATCAGCATATCTACAAATTGATTGCTTCCCATAGAGGCCAAGTTTTCTGACAGCAGTGCTGCTGTTCTTGGAAAAGGAAAGGTACTCAGTTCTGCTGTAAATACCAGCTACTTTGCTTGGCTTGGGCTTCTGAGCCTTATCTGTGGTGTGACATACAAGGATCTTTGAGGAATATGCTCTTTGAGGCCCAGGAAGCATCTATCATTTTAGGCAATGGTGGGTAACAGCCTCACCCATTTTGTGGCTCTGAGAACAGAGACAAATGCCTCTACCTCAACTTTCCCATGTTTGAGATAAGTTGGTCCTTCAAAAACTGTTCACACTGATGTACTCCATCTATGCAACTCACCAAGTGCTCATGTATTTGGGGCTAAAAAGAAACTGTTCTAGCATTTAAGAGGATCAGGCAAAGGACTCCCCCATCCCCTTCGGATAAATAAGTTTGGTCAGAAGAAATGCTTGAATATAAAAATCCAAACTCAAAAAATTGAGGCAATTTATGCTCTTGCTACATGTTTATTCCAAAATAGCAGATTCCCCAGCACATTTACAAATTATGCATGCATATGTATGTGTATATAAAGTTTTTTTGAAGAGCTTAATATTTTCATTCCTACCACCTTCCTTTTAGGGGTTTGGCCAAGAGGCAAGTGGGAGCCATCCTTTTTCCCATCTCATCAGTCATCTACTTGACATTTGCTAAGTTTCATCCTATGTGGCAACTTAGGGTATCGGGGCTGGTACCTGGGGCACAACTGCTCTCAGAGCCTGTTATTTCTTATGTGCCTTTCCTGTTTCTCAGCAACACTGGCACGGGGCCTGGAGCATCAGGTCAGGGATGCTTAGCACTTTAAGTCACCTGTGTTCCTAGGCTCTGGTGTGTTTTCCTCATGCCAGAAAGATGTTTCATGGTTTGCTGACTTTGTATAAAAGATGTCTGTCTGTAGCTGTTTTGACAGAACCTCAGTGTAGGACTGAGGGTGGAGACATTGGCCAAACTACACTATAGGGACACAAAGCAGTCGTGCAAAGTGTCCAAAATTCATTGAGCCTGCATTATTATTATTGTGAATAATAGTAATCTTCCCATTGCCCTCTCTTGCCCTCTGCCAGTTCCTTCCTTCTCTTTGGACTGCTCCCTGAATTTCTAGACTAAGAAGAACCAAGCATTCCTTGCAGGAAATATATACAATGTTTAAGAATATCCCCAAGCATGCAATTTCCAAAGTTTCCCCCACCTGGAATGCCCTTCAAGACTCAGATCTTGTGTGACAATACCAACATCTCTAGCCAGCACTCATCCCTTCCTGGAACTCCAAATGCATTTACCCTCTGAAACCACTTAGTTGGCTGCCTAGAATTATTCATTGAAAATATGAGATCTGTATAACTAATTCTTCCTCAGTAAACTCAGCCCTCCCATACGGCTGAATCTATGTCTTTATGTCTTCAGATCCCACATACCACAATGCTAGGCACAGAGTAAGCACTTCATAAGTAATTGCTGAGTGACCAAAACAAACAAATAAACAAACAATCAAACCAGAGTGGTAAGAAAGGAGGCACTGATTGCAAAATCTCTCTAGCTTGCTACTTGAGTTACTGAATTATTTTAAAAAATATCAATTCTGGGAACTAAAGATAAGGATTTATTTTAGAGAATGGAATAAAGTAAAGATTCTGGGTCCACCCCAGACTCCGAAAGCCTAAACCTCTAGACTCTCCTGCCTTTGGACTCTTGGGTGACCATTGTCTCCGGGCTTGTGAGCATGGAGACTGGCTGGTCTGATAGAGGCAGAGTAGCATGAGTAGCATGAGCTACCCATTGTACTTCCCTGACTGTTTCCCCTCCTTTCCCAGGCTTGTTAGAGTGCTGTGCAAGATGTCTGGTAGGGGCCCCCTTTGCTTCTCTGGTGGCCACTGGATTGTGTTTCTTTGGGGTGGCACTGTTCTGTGGCTGTGGACATGAAGCCCTCACTGGCACAGAAAAGCTTATTGAGACCTACTTCTCCAAAAACTACCAGGACTATGAGTATCTCATCAATGTGTAAGTACCTATCCTCCTACACAAACCCACCTCTTTTTCCCTCGCTGCCTCCCGGAGATGCAGAACTCATGGGCACCTTAGTGACTAGTAGGGGATTGGTGTGGAGCCAGACAGGATGCCTGAATCTTCCCACTGTGTATGGATTCCACCTCTGCCAAATCTGAAGTCCTAAATGAGGGGAAAGTGCCAGATTTGGAAAGGAAGGTCTGTCTGCCTGCCAGTCCACTCCCAACCCCCTCCTTGTTTTCTCACACATTTTCTGTCTGACTCATGCTAGGTATGATTAATATTGATGAGTCAGTGCCTCCACAATAGTAGATATGGAGAATTCAGAGAAGGCACGATGACTGGACAGAGTGGGGTTCCTGCTCTTGGTTGGACACACTGCTTGAGTCTGCTCAGGTCCAGTACTAAGGTCTCTTCTGTTCCTAGAGCAAGTTAGGCTCCTGCTGCTCCTTGGGCCCTCTTCCATCTTGTCTAGCTCCTCTCTCCTCTCACCTCTGAGGAAGCATCTCTGAAGGGTCAGGCAAGGAGAGAAGGGCCCTGGTTTTTCAGGTCACACAGTAAGCAATGTGTGGTAGAGAAGTATGTGCTCCTGGCTACATGGTCCCTGTTTTCCTTTACTTCAGTAAAGATAAGGTGAAAGCACGGAGGAAGGAGCCTTAGAGAGTCCTCTAAAGAATCCCTAGCCTTATTAAGGTGCTCACTTGTGGGTCTACCTCACGAATGCAGAAAAGGAGCCACCGGGTCCTCAATTAATAAAATTCTCTGGTCCCTTTTGGCTATCTGTTAATGTAGGATCCATGCCTTCCAGTATGTCATCTATGGAACTGCCTCTTTCTTCTTCCTTTATGGGGCCCTCCTGCTGGCTGAGGGCTTCTACACCACCGGCGCAGTCAGGCAGATCTTTGGCGACTACAAGACCACCATCTGCGGCAAGGGCCTGAGCGCAACGGTAACAGGGGGCCAGAAGGGGAGGGGTTCCAGAGGCCAACATCAAGCTCATTCTTTGGAGCGGGTGTGTCATTGTTTGGGAAAATGGCTAGGACATCCCGACAAGGTGATCATCCTCAGGATTTTGTGGCAATAACAAGGGGTGGGGGACGATTGGGCGGGAGTCTGTGGCCTCAACCCCACCCAAGGCTGGGTCCTCTCAAGGGGCCTGGCTTTTGAGTGAGGAAGTGACGGCTACAGCCGAAATGAAAAGGTCAGGAAGAACATGGTGCCCAGCTGGCTTAGCCACATCTTTCAAAAGTTCCCCAGAAAATTTCGTCTCAAAATGAAAATTGTGAGTTTTGTAGAATGCATTGAACAATCAGACCATTTCTAAGTCATCTGTTGGTATCTCTTTTCTCTTAGCAGGGACCACAATAAGTGTGGATCTGACTGCTCAAGAGTATAAAAATGCTACTCATGGGATTGAGTCTTAGGCATCTGGTCTGAGAGGGAGGGTGGATCATAGAAATTAAATAATTGACTCCAAAGTGGAATTCACAATACTCTGAGGTCCTACACTATTGGAGCTCCCAGAAGGAACCAGAGTAGACCTGCATATTTAATGTTTCATCTTCATTCAAGGGCTATCCCATGCTTCTTGATTTTCAGACTCTAGGGTTTAAGATCTTTTGGGGACTCAACATATGTGGGTTATGGTGATGTCTTTTCTTTTTGTGGCCAGCAGTTGGCTTAGAAAGGTTTTTGAATCTGAAATTTAAATCTCCAATTGACTTTGCTCAAAAACTAGGGGACAACAGTCCTGTGACAGGGAACATTTTCTAAGCTCAGCCTAAGGCATGAAGTGGCACGACTTTCTTTCAAGATCTGTTTTGATTTCTTTACACCTCATCTGCCCAGACAATCCCCTGAAGCCTCTCTAACCCAGGGATCCTCCTCACTCTACCCCCCCCCCCCCCGCCGCCCATTCCCCCACCTCCCCTCACACTTGGGGCCAATCAATTCTCTAGTAGATACTGCCAGTGACACTTGGCAGAGATGCCCTGCTCACTAATTTCAGTTGGTGGAGATCCCTGGAATCTGGTTTCATGTCTGGCACATGCCACTCCAGGATCTCCCAGTTTGTGTTTTAATGTCTGCAGGCTGATGCTGCTCTCTAACCGTCCCATGTCAATCGTTCTAGTTTGTGGGCATTACCTATGCCCTGACCATTGTGTGGCTCCTGGTGTTTGCCTGCTCTGCTGTACCTGTTTACATTTACTTTAACACCTGGACCACCTGCCAGTCTATTGCCTTCCCCAGCAAGACTTCTGCCAGCATAGGCAGTCTCTGTGCTGATGCCAGAATGTATGGTGAGTTAGGGCATGGGTGTCTTGGCTCCCCCCTGTCCCCTATGGAAGCTCTATATATTTGGCTCTTTTTCTGGAGTAAAGGAGGGTGGTGATTATGGATATGTGGGATTCACAGATCCCTCTCCACCGAAACTGGAGAGGTTTATTTCCTGGAAAGGGAACGTCTTGGAAGTTGTGGGAGTTTTCTTGACTGTTCACACTGCTCTACTCTAGTTGACTGCTGTTCTCAACCCAGAAGCAGCATATCTCAATTACAAGCACAAAATTTCACAACTTCCCAATACCACCTTCTCTTTTTTTTTTTGGTAAATCTTTAGAGAAGAGGCTCTCGATTGTTGGTAGGATCTGACTTTTCAGTCAGGATGATAAAAAATGGAAGGAGGGCTCTGGGGGAAAGTTTCCATGTGACCCCATAGCTCCTCCAAGCTTACCCTAGTCCATTTGTTTGTCTTGCTTAGGCGTTCTCCCGTGGAATGCTTTCCCTGGCAAAGTGTGTGGCTCCAACCTTCTGTCCATCTGCAAAACAGCTGAGGTGAGTTGGCTATTTAGTTTAATTTACAGAGGGGTGGTTAGTGTACCATACAAATTCCTACCCATGGCCTTCAATTTTAAGGGCCACAGTGTCTCTTTGCTAGGTTTTGAGTTACCAGATTACTTTCTACAAAATATTGACTGAGTATGCCTGAGCCAACAAGCAAAGATGGTAAAATAACTACTTCCCCTAGAGCTGCATAAAGACTTCCATTCCAAAACTTCCCTCCTTAAAGGAGAAATTGGTAGCTTTAGGTAAAGATATAGTTTAATGGAAAAATCCCCCAAATGAAAATTTTCATTCCTTTAGTTAAAAAACTTATCAAGAAAACGGGCTGTGCACAGAGACATTCATGGGTTTTACAAAACGCTTTCAATTTGGAACTTCTTAATCTCTAATGAGAGGTAAAAAAAAAAAAAAAAACCATTTGAAAAAGGAAAGCACTGTCTTGAGAACAGATATTATACACAAATGAGGCAGGGAAATAAAAGTAAATCCTGGGGAGGAAGCTAGTAAACCATTTCTTTGAAAGCAAATGTTGACTTCAAAAACGGGATCCTGGGTAAAACTGTAGGGAACCAATTGATTACTCGGGAATATTAGATTTCTAATGAGTGTTCTGTGTTCTGGGTGCCGTGGGGTTAGGTGCTGTGGTGTACGTTGAAGAATTGGAGAACTGCATTCAGGGAAATGACAATTTAGAGATGCAGAATTAATACACAAAAAAGGTAGCAACACGTTCAGAAAGCTGCATTTGTGATTTATATCAGAGCACATCTTTGTTGTGAGAAACAGTTCTCTCCCTCTTGCATTTTCTTGCAGTTCCAAATGACCTTCCACCTGTTCATTGCTGCATTTGTGGGAGCTGCGGCCACACTTGTTTCCCTGGTGAGCTGTCTTTGATCTTGGCAAATAAATGGTCCTGGAATGGCTTGGGTACAGCTATGTTGAAAGGCAGGAGGCTAGATTGCTTCCAACCTTGGGATGCTGGAGAGAAGCTATTGGGAGGAGACAGCAAAAGTCTAGAGACTGTGTACTTCCAGTGGATTTGGGTTTTCTGAAAGTAGAAAAGCTTCAGAAATTAGACAAGAACAAGAAAAATGGTATGAGGAAAGAGGAATTAAGAGATTCATAGTTATTAATGATAACATTTCACATTTACAGAGCAGCTAATATTGCCAAGTGCCTTGCAGTTATAAACTTCAGTTAATTCTCAGCACATTCTGGTGAGATTAGTGACGAGAACACTGAAACATCGTTAAACATGATTTGCTCTAGCCAGGAGTTCGAATTAGCTATGTTGTAAATACGGATCTATCTTGAACCCTCTCCAAGGATTTAGTTACTCTCATGGTAATACTGGAAGGCTCTCCTAACATTATTAGAATTATTACTTATAATGCAGTTCTATGTCCTTGGATCTTGTTGATGGTGTTAACACCAGCACAGTGTCAATGTAGTGTACTCATTGTGCAGATTAAAAACCTAAGGCACTGAAGAGTGAAGGGATTTATCTGAAGTCATTTAATAAGCTGGGGAAAAGACAAGGATGAATTTCCAGAACTCCTGGTCCCTACTCCTGGGGCTTTTTTAAAATACAAAACTGAGTTGCTTCTCACCTTGTAAAATAAATTGATGCATTAAGTAGGGGAGGGCTGGGCTACAGGTCATGGCTGTGTGTCTACAGTCAGCACCCCAATGACTCCAAATCACTCAGACATGTGATTTGGACTGTTCACTTCCCTGAGGAAAACTCAGTTCTAGGCTGAACAGAGGTGGGGGGTAAATCCTTGTTGAGTTGATTCTCTGGGCCTGGGTCATTGGAAAGAAATGTCTCTAGTTGAGTATTTAGTGAGAAAGCCTGGATATGCTACTTTTTGCAGAGCAGGGGTTTTTCCTTTCTTTAGTTCTGATTTTATTCCTACCCCTCTTCATTCCCAAAATGATTTGAGGAGAGAGAGCTGCCTTTTCCACTCTCACATATGTTCTCTTTTTTGTTCCCTACAGCTCACCTTCATGATTGCTGCCACTTACAACTTTGCCGTCCTTAAACTCATGGGCCGAGGCACCAAATTCTGATCTCCTATAGAAACTCCCCTTTCTCTAATAGCGAGGCTCTAACCCCACAGCCTTCAATGCTGCGTCTCCCATCTTAACTCTTTGCCTTTGCCACTGACTGGCCCTCTTTTTGACGAGTGTGACAAGAAAGGAGAGTCTTGCAGTTATTAATGGACTCTCCCCTCTTATGTACCTCTTTTAGTCATTTTGTTTCACAGCTGGTTCCTGTTAGAAATGGGAAATGCCTAAGAAGGTGACTCCCCAACTGCAAGTCACAAAGAAATGGAGGCTTTAATTCAATTCTCAAGCATCTCCTGAGGACCAGGAAGTGCTTTCTTCTCACAGCGCACTTCCACTTGATGGAAAACAAAGTGGAAAGAAAGATGCTCAGGTAGAGAGAAGGAATTTTACTTGGTCCCCTTGTGATCTGTAGAGACCAAATATATTCTCCTTGGTGTAAAAAACAGAGAACTCATTCCTGTTTCCCTATTACCACTGACAACAGAAGAAAAAAATGCCAGCGAAACTATAAGAGCATTTGCCCAAATCTGCCTATTTGCATCTGGGAGAAGGGGGTCAAAGCAAGGATCTTTCACCCACAGAAAGAGAGCACTGACCCCGATGGTGATGGACTATTTAAACCCTAACTCTGCCAACTCTACTTATAGCATAAGGGAGCGTAGTGTCTGTGTAGACAAAGAGGGCACCTGACCTTACACCTTGTTAGGGAAGAGAAACAGGTTGTTGTCAGCATCTCCTCATTCCCTTTTCCTTTATAACAGCTACCATGACAACCCTGTGGTTTCCAAGGAGCTGAGAATAGCAGGAAACTAGCTTACATGAAAAAGACTGGCATAACGAGCAGCAGTTGCCAGTGGCTAATGGTGTAACCTAAGAGGGCCCTCTGGTAGACACAGGATAGATAACTCTTTGGATAGCATGTCTTTTTTTTTTTCGTGTTAATTAGTTGTGTACTCTGGTTTCTGTCATATCTTCACAATGGTGCTCTTTTCATGGAGTATTGTCAATTCAGTTATAGTAGGTGATTTGAAGATCTTGATTTGTTTCAGAATGGTGCATATTTCACATTTCCCAATTTATCACCTGTTTGCGGTTGTACCAGAAAGGTCTGGAGAATGATTATTTGATTATGATTCTTTAACAAATGAAAATTGGACATTAAGCATCACAGATGATATTTAAAATTGGCTAGTACCATGCATCTATTGGGATTTTCTACAAATTCTTCTGCCTTTGGCAGAAACAACTTTGGTGAATTTAAATCTCAATTTGAATAACCTATTTGATCCTCCTTTCTAGCTAGTGGGAAATGATTTGCTTTAGCAATGTCCTATTGGTAGGTTAAAGAGTCAGGTTTAACATGAAGGTTATTTTCTTCTGGTACAGATCACATAACAGAATGCACAAGCTGTCAGCTATTCAGTTAGTAAGCGTCCAAGGAAAAGTGCAAGTGGAAAGAGTTTGAAACCTGAATAGTTCCCACATTTCAGTCTTCTCTTCCAGTTTCTGTTAACTTTGGGTTAAAAAAGGGTCTGATTGATCTTTATTTAAGGAAAAATTTCAAGGTATAATGGTAGCTCTTTTTTTTTTTTTGTAAAAAGCTGTTTTGTTTTCTCCCCAAAGTGGTTTCAGCAATGTATAAGGAGATGTAAGATCTTTACAAAAAGATACCTGATATTTTTTTTTCCAGACCAATATACAAGATAAGCTTCCAGGCTGCATAGAGGGAGGAGAGGGAAAAGGTTCTGTAAGAAACCAATCAAGATCAAGGAAAGTGAAGTAATCCATACTTTGTGTTTTGTTTTGATTTAATAACATAACAAGTAACCAACCCTACCCTGAAAACCTCACACGCATACATACACACATATACATACACCGAGAGAGTTAATCGACTGAAAATGTTTCCTTCATTTCTGATATAGAATTTCAATTTTAACACACATAAAGGATAAACTTTTAGAAACTTATCTTACAAAATGTATTTTATAAAATTAAAGAAAATAAAATTAAGAATGTTCTCAATCAAACATCATGTCCTTTGAGTGAATTGTTTTGTTTGACCCCACAATAGAAACCATAATAATTGTAGCTTACGTTGTGCCTTGTTCAAGGTACATGAGTATTTTCAGACCATCCGACTCATTCTCACAACAATGCTCTGAAATAAAGAGATGAGACACTGATCGCTTCTCTTTTACAGCGGGAGGCACTAAGAAATAGAGGTGAAGTAAATTACCCAAAGAAATCCAGTAAGTATGTCTGAGCTTGGACTAGAACTCAGGTCTTTTTTTTTTCAGTTTTATTGAGATACAGTCACAAACCAAACAATCATCCACAGTGTACAATCAATTGTTCACAGTACCTTCAAAGAGTTGTGCATTTATCACCACAATCAATTTTTGAATATTTTCATTATTCCAAAAACAATAAAAATAAAAATAAAAGTAAAAAGAGCACCCAAAATCTCCCACCTACCCCCCCCTTATTATTCATTTACTTTTTGTCCCCATTTTTCTACTAATCTGTCCATACACTGGATAAAGGGAGTGTGAACCACAAGGTCTTCACAATCACACAGTCACTCCATGTAAGCTACATGGTTATACAATCACCTTCAAGAATCAAGGCTACTGGGTTGCAGTTCGATAGTTTCAGGTATTTTCTTCTAGCTATTCCAGTACACTAAAAACTAAAAAGGAATATCTATATATAATGCAGGAATAACCTCCAGAATGACCTCTCGACTCCATTTGAAATCTCTCAGCCAATGAAACTTTATTTTGTTTCATTTCACTTCCTCCATTTGGTCAAGAAGATGCTCTCAATCCCACGATGCTGGGTCCAGATTCATCCCCGGAGTCACGTTCCACGTTGCCAGGGAGATTTACACTCCTGGGGGTCCTGTCCCACATAGGGTGGAGGACAGTGAAGAACTCAGGTCTTTTGATACCAATTCATTGCCTGTTTAGGGTTGGGTTATTGTTACCTTTTCTTTGAATTGTTTGGATAGTCTAATAATGAGCCCTTAGTGCTTCATACATGAATGATACTTTAGTTTTATGTGGAAAGTGCTGGATGAAAGATTTAATGTAGGGGCAGACCAGAGATAGTAAGGGTTAGTAAACAATAAGGATAGTAAATTTGAACAAGCTGTGACCGGGCAGTATTAAAACCAATTAGCCACATAAACACCTACTGCCCTGGATGGTTAGCCCACTAGTCCACCCGTGACATAGTACTAAATCCCTGTCACAACCCTAGGCCAGAATTTGGCACTCAGACAGCACTCTGATGACCAGCCTAAAGAAAGCTCATGTAAAATTAGCTGTAAATTCCTTGTCCTGGAGTTGCAGCTGGCAAAGAACATGACTGGGGAGAAGGGCTACGTTAGCTCGGGGAACAAGTCAGACATCAGTTAAGGAGCTCCATTCAAAAGTAGTTTCACTTTAATCTCCTGATTTCTGCCTCACTACAATTCATATTCCACAAGCAAGCCTGGTTGGATGACTTTAAGACAAAAAGAATAAAAATATGGATGGCAAGGACTCATTTTTAGACACTAGCAAATAAGGACACAGCACCATATGTTAGAGAATTGATTTGGGGCGCTATAGAGTGAGTGTATTTTTGCCTCAGAGGAACCGAAAGCCAGTTTCCAAGAAAGCTGCATTCTCCATCTGCCTTTATTTGGCTCTGCCCTCTGGGGCCAATCTATAGATGGAGTTTCCAGCCTCTCAGAAGCTGAGAGCATCTCCAGTCTATCAGTTGAGCCCATTGTTCTGAGCTCTCCCACACACCAGAAACCTCCTTTCTCTGAACTGAAAGAGCTCTCTTTGTTCTTAGATCAGTCAGAGATCAAGATGCAGCAGTGTAAACAAGAAACATTTTTTTACAGTGTCAATTGTATTGCTCTTCCTATCTCCAGGGTCAGTACTAGTGCAGTCATGCAGGGTGTGGAAGCTTCAGCTTTGTCCAGAGTAACATTCCTTCATTTGTTTGTTCATTCATTCATTCTACAAATATGTACTGCGTACCTATTTAGCTTTCTGCTAAATGCTGGGATTTTCAAGTTTGGGGCTGGGGTGAGTCTCCTGGATAGACCTGAGTGGAGGCAGGGAGGATGCAAGACAAAATCTGACCAGCTGACTGCAATGTGCACCAGAAATCTCCCCTCAGTATGTGGGAGAGGGGGTGGTTAAGGGCCATGACTTCACATGGCTTTGGTTTTCTAGGCCCTGATAAAAACAAAACTCCAATTTAGAGTCCTGAAAACTTGTGACTTGCTCCCCCTGTCACCCTGCTTCTTGCTTTACATGTGACAGCATTTATGCACACGCTGGCACAATGCATGTGCGTGCTTCCACCCACTCAGTCATTCAGGGAGTCAGAGGGCACATGGATCAGGATTTAAATAAACACAGGCTATTCAGCTTGGCTTTTTCTCTCCATCCAGGCTAAATCCAAGAAGCCAGGGAAGGGTAATAGAAGATACAAAGTCTTTCTCTCTTTGAAATTCCCTACGGTGAGCCCACACAGTGTGTATATTTTGACAGTAACAGATTGATGAATATTAAGTAACAGATGGAAGAAATATTTATTCTCACTTTAAAAGAAACCAACACCAGGCCCTTTCCTACATCAATAAGCAGGCAAAGAATTCAAGTCAATATCTATAAATTGGGGAAGATTCTCGTTGTTCAATTACTTGCTTTTAAACAAGCAGCCAGGCTCTTCAATATTTTTGTTATCTTGCAAAGTTTGGTGTCTATGTATTCCTGCTCTGGTACTCCTTGAATTGATCTACTTTATTCCAAAGGAAACAAAAATAAGAAAAAGTCAGGAGTATTTTCCAGAGTATGAAAGAACCAAAGGAAACCCAACCTTAACATTTTATTCAGACCTTCAACAAATATTTGTTTAACAAAATCTCTGTATCAAGTGTTATACTAGGTGCTAGCAATACATCAGCACATAAATGAGACAGTCTCTGCCCTCATGGAACTCAACTAAAGACAAAAATGGTTACAAAGGAAGAGAGAAAGCGTGGTGAACTGTCTTCAAATGGTGAACTCTACCCCTCAAATATCGAAAGGGAAAACCACAAAGCTGGATTCTAAGGATTAAAATATTAAAACCAAACAACCCAGCTGATACTTGAAATTTTATAGATGGATCTAATTCTGATGACTTGAGCTCACACTTAGAGAGATTTTTAAAAAGGAAAGGAAATGTGGCTCTTGCAATCCCATCTCTCAAAGTGTACCAGATATGAATTTGGTGAAATCTCATTTGATTTAAAATATGAAATTAGCCTATATTACCACAAACTGTGAGTAGAAATGTAAGCATTCTCCTATATTCAGATGACATTATATCATTATCACAAGCTACGAGTGGTCTTAGTAAACAAATGGCTCAACTAATTATTGCTAGAAAGAAAGCCAACATATCAATATTCTTAAAAATAAATTCATTTTCTGTAGATATTCCAACTTCTTGTTGGTGAATAGTGTAAACAAGCCCACAGAGCAAGTACTTCAAGATATAGTCTACAGCTAGTTTTTCTGGGAGGACAAACACGTAAATTACATTTTTCAAGCCAGGTGGTTTATGGGTACTGAGTTTTTGCTTGTTCATTTTGTTTTTAATAGCTGTGGGGGTTAGCCACTTTAAAATATTTCCAGGTTAAACTTTTTAAAGTCATGCTTTATGACATGAGCTTTTGATTGCCCGTTTGTCTCTGTTAAAGAAGATCCCAAGATTTTCTGAGGAGAATCTTGCCCTGTCCACAGACAGCCATGCATCCAAGAACAATAATAGCTACACTATTGAGTACTCTGCAAAGTACTTTACACACATTATCTTGTTTAAGCCTCACATCAGTCCTACAATCCTCACATCAGTCCTAGGAGACAGAAGCAACTATTATCCCTCAGCACCACAGGGATCCTGTGCCCTGATTGGTCACCTTAGTTTGCAAATGAGGATGTTCTTTGAGTTTGCTAAAGCTGATGAAATGCAATATACCAGAAATGGGTTGGCTTTCACAATGGGGATTTATTAACTTAAGTTTACAGTTCTGAGGCTGTGAAAATGTCCAAATCAAGGCATTAACAGGCAATGCTTTCTCCCTGCTATAGGCGATCCTCAACTCCTCTGTCTCTCCCTTCTCCCCTGGGTTTTGTTGCTTCCAGCTTCTGACCTCAGGTGACTTCCTCTCTGTTTTCTGTGTATCCTGTCTTAGCTTCTCTGGCTTTTCTCTTTGAGCTTCTCTGGGGCTTTTTTTTTTTTTTTTTTTTTTCCCTTTCTGTGCCTTCCCTCTGTCTTTTATCCTCTTATAAATGTCTCCACTAAGAGGATTAAGACCCACCCTGAATGAGGTGGGTCACATCTCAACTTAAGTTAAAAATCCTACTCACAATGGGTCCATATCCATGGGAATGGATTAGCTTTAAGAACACAGATCTTTTCTGGGGTACATACAGCTTCAAACCTCACAGATGTTAATCCTGTCCCAGATAAGAGATTAGCTGCATTCAGGTGTTTATCAGGGAGCAGAACCTCAAAGTCATTGCAACTCAAGGATGTACTAACAACTCCCCTGAGAGAAGCAGTACCTATGGAGGATACCCTGAAGGAAGTGTAGTCCATTCATTTCCCAGCCATCTCCAAACATGTTTGATTGTGCAACCCTATCAATAATACATGTTTGAGCCCACACCCTTCATAACCATTCTGCTCAAAGTGTGGTCTGAGGACAAGTGGAATCAGCATCACCTGGAAGCTTGTTAAAACTGTAGAATCTTAGGTCCTGCCTTAGAACTACTGAATCAGAAACTGCACTTAAGATCCCACAATGAGCTGAATACACATTAAAATTTGAGGTTTGTATATATAACTATATTAAAATTGTATTAAAATGTGTATTATATATAACTATATAAAAACATGTTAAAAAGTTTGATACACATGTTTAAAATATTAACATTACATTCATGTACTGCTGTACTGGTATACGTATTATAAAGCATGCAAAACAGCAGCTTTAAAAGTATGAGATAAATATGAAATAAATGATACATTCAAATAAATTTTATATGATATATATAAACTTCTGACTAATTTGAAACATTATTAATATTTCAGTAAGAGCAATGTGATTGGACATGCCTCATTAATTTTGAAATCATGCTTTAACATTTTGGAATATTGAGTCTAGTTTCCACTGACACTTGGCTTGAATGGATGTCAGAGCTGAAAACATCTCACAAAGATTCATAGATCTAAATTGATACAGTACGACATTGGTTGTGCTCAGTAAATCACACTATTAGCTGTTTACAAAATTCTGGTAACATCTATATAACAGAAAATTTCCCAATTTAACCATTTCTGTTTCACTCTGCAGTTATGCAAAGTTTTTTTTTGTTGTTGAAAGTTAGCTATTAAATTTCCATTCTCCCTGACATTAATCAGTGGCTGTTTCAAACTGAAATATTTTTGCAAATGAGTTCAAGCTATTGGATTAGAATTTTTTATTTCAAGTTAAAAATACCCCATTACATTTTTTTTTTTAAAAAAGACTGGACAAATAAGTGGCACACATGGTTTTCAGCAAAAAAATTCACAAGATGAAGCATTTCTGGATGTCTGTTTTCAAAGTGCTCTCTCTAATGGCATAATTCTTTTGAAAAACACTTAGTTTCTCACTCATTGTTTAAAAGGTGTCTTTCCTTGACAAATAGTGAGTGCAGACACTAGACTCTGTCTTTCTATTAGATGCTAATAAAACTTAATTTCTTCTTACTTTAAAATTAAAAATTAATACAAAGGCTAGTTCTAATAGATCATGTTGCAATCCTCATAGAGTGCAGGCATCCCACACTAGAGACCATACTTTGTAGCAGCATTTCCAAACCATTTTGAGTATGAAGATCTCTTTTTCCCCCATTTTAACCATTTTTAAGTCACAATGCTACTATTACTGCCATCTATTACTAATACTTTGAAGATCTCTTTTTAAGGTGAAAAATTTTCTCTGGCCTCTACCATGATAGTGGCTATACTTTTAGTATCCATTGGTTGAAAATAACTCATCAAATCTACCATCAGTCAAGTAATACTCTTTATAAACTTTTTTCAACCATATGCAAAAATAAAGAGAATGGTGCAATGAGCCCCATGTACCCATCACTCAGCTGCAACAGTTATCAATAATCAGTAATACTCTATAATGAGTCTGCATTTTATTGATGTCCATAAATATGAAAACATATTATTCATTCATTTTACTGACAATCCTTAGTGTTCATAATGATATGGGACTCCTTGCAGAAATGCTTCCAGTTTCTACCCCACCCACAGAGGACAGAGACTCAAAGCTTGGAAATCGCTCCATTCTACAGTCTAAATTCTTCCTGGATTAAGCCAGGTCAACAGGTAGCAACACACTTGAATGACGTCATATTGTTCTCCATGGAATTATTTTTACTGAAATGCTTGGTTTTGTGATGTCAGTGACCTATATTGAGAGATGTTTTAAAAAGCAGTCCTATGAAACAGTGGCTGTGTTTACTATGGGCATGCTATTGTAGGTGTTATTCATTATACTATATTTACCCGGAAAACTACAGGGAGACATTTCTATTCAGGCTCAGTATCAAAAATAGTTGTGCTTTATGTGAGTGGTAGAGTAAGGCAGGCTCTGTATGATTACCGATGCGGTATTTTGAATTTTGGGGAGAACACATTCATCACTTTGGTAATTTAATCCATTTCTGAGTTGTTGAAACCATTTTAAAACAATCTTTCACCTTGTTGGGTTCTTTTTTTTTAATTAGAGAAGTTTTAGGTTAACAGAGCAATCATACATAAGATACAGAGTTTCCATATACCAACATATTATTAATGCCTTGCATTAGTGTGGTACATTGGCTAAAATTCATGAAAGAACATTTTTATAATTATACTATTAACTGAAGTCCATCGTTTACAATAGGGCTCAGTATTCTTTTCCAACTGAGTGGGCTTGACAGCCTTGTCAAAGTCAATTGGCCATGAATGTGAGGGCTGATTTCTGAACTCTCAATTTGATTCCATTGGACTATATGTCTGTCCTTGTGCAAGTACCATGCCCTTTTTTAAAATTCAATTTTATTGAGATATAGTCACATACCATACAATCATCCAAAGTGAAATACCATGCTCTTTTGATTATTATGGCTTTGTAATAAGTTTTAAGACTCGGAAGTGTGGGTCATCCAACTTTGTTCTTTTTGAGGATGGCTTTGGCTATCAGGGCCCCTTACCCTTCTGTATGAATTTGATGAATGGTTGGATTTTCCATTTCTGCAATGAAGATTGTTGGAATTTTGATTGGGATTGTGTTGAATTTGTAAATCGCTTTGGGTAGAACTGACATCTTAACAATATTTAGTCTTCCAATCTGTGAACATGGAATGTCCTTCTACTTTATTGTGTCTTGTTTGATTTCTTTCAGCAATGTCATGTAGTTTCTGTGTACAAGTCCTTTACATCCTTGGTTAGATTTATTTCCAGGTATTTGATACTTTTAGCTGTTATCGTGAATGGGATTTTTTCTTGATTTCTTCTTCCGATTGTTCATTGCTTGTGTATAGAAACATTACTTGTTTTTGGGTGTTGATCTTGTACATCACTACTTTGCTAAATTCATTTTATTAGCTCTAGGAGATTTGTTGTGGAATTTTCAGGATTTTCTGTAAATAGGGTCATGTCATATGCAAATGGAAAGTTTTACTTCTCCATTTCCAAGTTGGATGCCTCTTATTTCTTTTTCTTGTCTAATTGCTCTAGCTAGAAATTCCAGTACAATGTTGAATAACAGCACTGACAGTGGGCATCATTGTCTTGTTTCTGATCTTAGAGGGAAAGCTTTCAGTCTTTCACCATTAAGTAAGATGTTAACTATGGGTTTTTCATATATGCCTTTTATCATGTTGAGGAAGTTTCCATCTGTTTCTAGTGTGCTAAGTGTTTTTATCAGAAAGGGTGATGCATTTTGTCAAATGCCTTTCCTGCATCAATTAAGATGATCATGTGTTTTGTTTTCCTTTCCTCTGCTAACGTAGTGTATTTTCTTATGTTGTCCCACACATGCATACCTGGGATGAATTCTGCTTGATCATGATGTATAATTCTTTTGATGTGCTGTTGGATTCAGTTTGCTAATATTTTTTGAGGATTTTTGCATCTATATTCATAGGGGATATTGGTCTGTAGTTTTCTTTTCTTGTGGTATCTTTATCTGGCTTTGATGTAAGGGTGATGTTAGCCTTATAGAATGGGTTAGGGAGTGTTCCCTCCTCTTCCATTTTTTGGAAGGCTTTGAGCAGGATAGATGTTAATTCTTCTTGGAATGTTTGGTAAAATTCACCTGTGAAGTCATGTGGTCCAAGGCTTTTCTTTGTTGGGAGGTTTTTTATTACTGATTCTATCTTTTTTCTAGTTATTAGTTTGTTGAGATATTCTATTTGTTCCTTAGTGTAGGTAGTTTGTGTGTTTCTAAGAATATGTCCATTTCATATAGGTTATCAAATTTCTTGGTATGCACTTGTTCGTAGTATCCTCTTATAGTCCTCTCTTTCTTTTACTTTGTCAGTCTAGCTAATGGTTTGTCAATTTTATTGATCTTTACAAAGAATCAACTTTTGGTTTTGTTGATTCTCTCTATCATTTTTTAATTCTCTGTCTCATTTATCTCCAGTCTAACTTTATTTCCTTCCTTCTGCTCACTTTGGCTTTGTACTTCTTTTTATAGATCCTCTAGTTTTGTGCTAAGGTATCTGCTTTGAGAGCTTTCTTCTTTTTTGATGTAAGAATTTATAGCTTAAGTTTCCCTCTCTGCACTGCCTTTGCTGCATCCCGGAAGTTTTGGTATGCTGTGTTTTCATTTTCACCTCAAGATATTGCCTAACTTCCCTTGTCATTCTTCTTTAATCCATAGATTGTTTAATTTTCACAGATTTGGGAATTTTCCATTTCTCCCTCTGTTATTGATTTCTAGTTTTATTCCATTGTGGTTGAAGAAAATACCTCAAAGGATTTCAATATTTTTAAATTTATTGGGACTTATTTTGTGCTCTAAGGAAGAATGTATATTCTGCAGCTGTTAGATGAAGTGTTCTATATATATCTGTTGGGTCTGGTTGGTTTAGAGTATCGTTTGAATCTTCTGTTTCCTTATTGATTTCTATCTAGATGTTCTATTCATTATTGAAAATGATGTATTGAAATCTCCTACTGTTAATGTAGAACTGTCTATTTATCCCTTCAAATCTGTCAATATTTGTTTCATGTATTTTGGGACTCTGCTTTTAGGTGAATATACATTTATAATTGCTATGTTTTCTTATTGAATTTACCCTTTTGTCAGTATATGGTGACCGTCTTTGTTCCTCATAAGAGTTTTTGACTTAAAGGCCATTTTATCTGATATTAGTATAGTTGCTCCAGCTCTCTTTTGGTTACTACTTGCATGGTATATTGTTTTACATCCTTTCACTTTCAACATGCTTATGTATGTGAATTAATAAGGTCAGTCTTGTAAACAGCATATAGTTTGATCATGCCTTTAAATTCATTCTGCCAATCTCTGATTTTTGACTGGGGAGTTTAATCTATTTACATGTAAAGTAACTACTGATAATGCAGGACCTTCTTTTGCCATTTTGCTTTTTTGTGTAAGTCTTATACCTTTTTTGACTCTCAATTCTTCCATTAATGCCTACTTCCATATTGATTTGGCTTTTTGAATTGTACCATTAGGGGACCCTTCTCATTTCTTTCTGAATGTATTTTTCATGTATTTTCTTTGTGGTTACCACTGGGTTAAAATTTAACATCCTAAATCTATAACAATCATAATTGCTTTGATATCAACTTATCTTCAATAACATACACATACACTGTTCCTATACACTTGTCTCCTCACCTTTTTTATTTGTACTTGTTACAATTTATATCTTTGTACATTGTATGTCCAAAATCATCAATTTCTCATACTTTTTATGTATTTGCATTTTAGCACCTCTATGAAGTAAGAAGTGGAGTTACATAACAAACAGTGCAATGCAATAGTACTGGCATTTATAATTACCCATATGATTACCTTTACCAGAGGTCTTTATTTCTTTATGCTGCTTTGACCCACTGTCTAGTGTCCTTTCCTTTTAGCCTGAAGAACTTTTTTTAGCATTGCTTGTAGGTCAGATCTAGTGGTGGCAAATTCCCTCAGCTTTCGTTTATCTATGAATGTCTTAATCTCTCCCTCATTTTTGAAAGAAGTTCTTGCTGGATATAAAGGTCTTGGTTGACAATTATTTTCTCTCAGCACTTTAAATATTTTATACCACTGCCTTCTTTCCTCTATGAGTTCTGATGAGAAATCAACATTTAATCTTATTGGAATTCCCTTTTACATAACTCATTTCCTTTCTCTTGCAGCTTTCAGAAATATCTCCTTGTCCTTGGCATTGGACAATTTGATCACTATGTGTCTGGGCATGGTTCTCTTTGAATTTATCCTGTTTGGGATTCATTGCAGGCTTCTTGAATGTGCATATTCATGTGTTTCATTAAAACTTCATGGGAAGTTTTCTGCCATTATTTCTTTTTTTTTTTTTTTTTTTAATCATCATTTTATTGAGATATATTCACATACCACGCAGTCATACAAAACAAATTGTACTTTCAATTGTTTACAGTACCATTACATAGTTGTACATTCATCACCTAAATCAATCCCTGACACCTTCATTAGCACACACACAAAAATAACAAGAATAATAATTAGAGTGAAAAAGAGCAATTGAAGTAAAAAAGAACACTAGGTACCTTTGTCTGTTTGTTTGCTTCCCCTACTTTTCTACACATCCATCCATAAACTAGACAAAGTGGAGTTTGGTCCTTATGGCATTCCCAATCCCACTGTCACCCCTCATAAGCTACATTTTTATACAACTGTCTTCGAGATTCATGGGTTCTGGGTTGTAGTTTAATAGTTTCAGGTATCCACCACCAGCTACCCCAATTCTTTAGAACCTAAAAAAGGTTGTCTAAAGTGTGCGTAAGAGTGCCCACCAGAGTGATCTCTCGGCTCGTTTTGGAATCTCTCTGCCACTGAAGCTTATTTCATTTCCTTTCACATCCCCCTTTTGGTCAAGAAGATGTTCTCCATCCCACGATGCCGGGTCTACATTCCTCCCCGGGAGTCATATTCCACGTTGCCAGGGAGATTCACTTCCCTGGGTGTCTGATCCCACGTAGGGGGGAGGGCAGTGATTTCACCTTTCAAGTTGGCTTAGCCAGAGAGAGAGGGCCACATCTGAGCAACAAAGAGGCATTCAGGAGGAGACTCTTAGGCACAAATACAGGGAGGCCTAGCCTCTCCTTTGCAGCAACCGTCTTCCCAAGGGTAAAACTTATGGTGGAGGGCTCAACCCATCAAACCACCAGTCCCCTATGTCTGTGGTCATGTTAGCAACCATGGAGGTGGGGTAGGCGAATACCCCTGCATTCTCCACAGGCTCCTCAAGGGGGCACTACATCTTTTTTTTTTTTTTTTCCTTGTTTGTCTTTTTTCTTTTTTTTTTTTTTTTTAACTTTCCCTTCTTTTTTCAAATCAACTGTATGAAAAAAAAAGTTAAAAAGAAAACAAACATACAATAAAAAAACATTTCAAGGAGACCATAGCAAGGGAGTAAGAAAAAGACAACTAACCTAAGATAACTGCTTAACTTCCAACATGTTCCTACTTTACCCCAAGAAAGTTACATAATATAGCAACATTTCAGTGAACTTGTTCCTACTACATCCATCAGAAATTAACAGACCATAGTCATTTCTGGGCATCCCCAGAACGTTAAATAGCTTATCTGTTCTTCTTGGATTATTGTTCCCCCTTCCTTAATTGCTCTCTACTGCTAGTTCCCCTACATTCTATATTATAAACCATTTGTTTTACATTTTTCAAAGTTCACATTAGTGGTAGCATATAATATTTCTCTTTTTGTGCCTGGCTTATTTCGCTCAGCATTATGTCTTCAAGGTTCATCCATGTTGTCATATGTTTCACCAGATCGTTCCTTCTTACTGCCGCGTAGTATTCCATCGTGTGTATATACCACATTTTATTTATCCACTCATCTGTTGAAGGACATTTGGGTTGTTTCCATCTCTTGGCAATTGTGAATAATGCTGCTATGAACATTGGCGTGCAGATATCTGTTCGTGTCACTGCTTTCCGATCTTCCGGGTATATACCGAGAAGTGCAATCGCTGGATCGAATGGTAGCTCTATATCTAGTTTTCTAAGGAACTGCCAGACTGACTTCCAGAGTGGCTGACCCATTATACAGTCCCACCAACAATGAATAAGAGTTCCAATTTCTCCACATCCCCTCCAGCATTTGTAGTTTCCTGTTTGTTTAATGGCAGCCATTCTAACCGGTGTTAGATGGTATCTCATTGTGGTCTTAATTTGCATCTCTCTAATAGCTAGTGAAGCTGAACATTTTTTCATGTGTTTCTTGGCCATTTGTATTTCCTCTTCAGAGAACTGTCTTTTCATATCTTTTGCCCATTTTATAATTGGGCTGTCTGTACTATTGTCATTGAGTTGTAGGATTTCTTTGTATATGCAAGATATCAGTCTTTTGTCAGATACATGGTTTCCAAAAATTTTTTCCCATTGAGTTGGCTGCCTCTTTACCTTTTGAGAAATTCCTTTGAGGTGCAGAAACTTCTAAGCTTGAGGAGTTCCCATTTATCTATTTTCTCTTTTGTTGCTTGTGCTTTGGGTGTAAAGTCTAGGAAGTGGCCTCCTAATACAAGGTCTTGAAGATGTTTTCCTACATTATCTTCTAGGAGTTTTATGGTACTTTCTTTTATATTGAGATCTTTGGTCCATTTTGAGTTAATTTTTGTGTAGGGGGTGAGGTAGGGGTCCTCTTTCATTCTTTTGGATATGGATATCCAACTCTCCCAGCCCCATTTGTTGAAAAGACCATTATGGCTCAGTTCGGTGACTTTGGGGGCCTTATCAAAGATCAGTCGGCCATAGATCTGAGGGTCTATCTCTGAATTCTCAATTCGATTCCATTGATCTATATGTCTATCTTTGTGCCAGTACCATGCTGTTTTGGCAACTGTGGCTTTATAATAAGCTTCAAAGTCAGGGAGTGTAAGTCCTCCCACTTCGTTTTTCTTTTTTAGAGTGTCTTTAGCAATTCGAGGCATCTTCCCTTTCCAAATAAATTTGATAACTAGCTTTTCCAAGTCTGCAAAGTAGGTTGTTGGAATTTTGATTGGGATTGCATTGAATCTGTAGATGAGTTTGGGTAGAATTGACATCTTAATGACATTTAGCCTTCCTATCCATGAACATGGAATATTTTTCCATCTTTTAAGGTCCCCTTCTATTTCTTTTTTTTTTTTTTTTTTTTTTTTTTTAAATCATCATTTTATTGAGATATATTCACATACCACGCAGTCATACAAAACAAATTGTACTTTCGATTGTTTACAGTACCATTACATAGTTGTACATTCATCACCTAAATCAATCCCTGACACCTTCATTAGCACACACACAAAAATAACAAGAATAATAATTAGAGTGAAAAAGAGCAATTGAAGTAAAAAAGAACACTGGGTACCTTTGTCTGTTTGTTTCCTTCCCCTACTTTTCTACACATCCATCCATAAACTAGACAAAGTGGTGTTTGGTCCTTATGGCTTTCCCAATCCCATTGTCACCCCTCATAAGCTACATTTTTATACAACTGTCTTCGAGATTCATGGGTTCTGGGTTGTAGTTTGATAGTTTCAGGTATCCACCACCAGCTACCCCAATTCTTTAGAACCTAAAAAGGGTTGTCTAAAGTGTGCCTAAGAGTGCCCACCAGAGTGACCTCTCGGCTCCTTTTGGAATCTCTCTGCCACTGAAGCTTATTTCATTTCCTTTCACATCCCCCTTTTGGTCAAGAAGATGTTCTCCGTCCCACGGTGCCAGGTCTACATTCCTCCCTGGGAGTCATATTCCACGTTGCCAGGGAGATTCACTTCCCTGGGTGTCTGATCCCACGTAGGGGGGAGGGCAGTGATTTCACCTTTCAAGTTGGCTTAGCCAGAGAGAGAGGGCCACATCTGAGCAACAAAGAGGCATTCAGGAGGAGACTCTTAGGCACAAATACAGGGAGGCCTAGCCTCTCCTTTGCAGCAACCGTCTTCCCAAGGGTAAAACTTATGGTAGAGGGCTCAACCCATCAAACCACCAGTCCCCTATGTCTGTGGTCATGTTAGCAACCATGGAGGTGGGGTAGGCGAATACCCCTGCATTCTCCACAGGCTCCTCAAGGGGGCACTACATCTTTTTTTTTTTTTTTTTCCCCTTGTTTGTCTTTTTTCTTTTTTTTTTTTTTTTTTTTTTTTTTTTTAACTTTCCCTTCTTTTTTCAAATCACCTGTATGAAAAAAAAAGTTAAAAAGAAAACAAACATACAATAAAAGAGCATTTCAAAGAGACCATAGCAAGGGAGTAAGAAAAAGACAACTAACCTAAGATAACTGCTTAACTTCCAACATGTTCCTACTTTACCCCAAGAAAGTTACATAATATAGCAACATTTCAGTGAACTTGTTCCTACTACAACCATCAGAAATTAACAGACCATAGTCATTTCTGGGCATCCCCAGAACGTTAAATAGCTTATCTGTTCTTCCTGGATTATTGTTCCCCCTTCCTTAATTGCTCTCTACTGCTAGTTCCCCTACATTCTACATTATAAACCATTTGTTTTACATTTTTCAAAGTTCACATTAGTGGTAGCATATAATATTTCTCTTTTTGTGCCTGGCTTATTTCGCTCAGCATTATGTCTTCAAGGTTCATCCATGTTGTCATATGTTTCACCAGATCGTTCCTTCTTACTGCCGCGTAGTATTCCATCGTGTGTATATACCACATTTTATTTATCCACTCATCTGTTGAAGGACATTTGGGTTGTTTCCATCTCTTGGCAATTGTGAATAATGCTGCTATGAACATTGGCGTGCAGATATCTGTTCGTGTCACTGCTTTCCGATCTTCCGGGTATATACCGAGGAGTGCAATCGCTGGATCGAATGGTAGCTCTATATCTAGTTTTCTAAGGAACTGCCAGACTGACTTCCAGAGTGGCTGAACCATTATACAGTCCCACCAACAATGAATAAGAGTTCCAATTTCTCCACATCCCCTCCAGCATTTGTAGTTTCCTGTTTGTTTAATGGCAGCCATTCTAACCGGTGTTAGATGGTATCTCATTGTGGTCTTAATTTGCATCTCTCTAATAGCTAGTGAAGCTGAACATTTTTTCATGTGTTTCTTGGTCATTTGTATTTCCTCTTCAGAGAACTGTCTTTTCATATCTTTTGCCCATTTTATAATTGGGCTGTCTGTACTATTGTCATTGAGTTGTAGGATTTCTTTGTATATGCAAGATATCAGTCTTTTGTCAGATACATGGTTTCCAAAAATTTTTTCCCATTGAGTTGGCTGCCTCTTTACCTTTTTGAGAAATTCCTTTGAGGTGCAGAAACTTCTAAGCTTGAGGAGTTCCCATTTATCTATTTTCTCTTTTGTTGCTTGTGCTTTGGGTGTAAAGTCTAGGAAGTGGCCTCCTAATACAAGGTCTTGAAGATGTTTTCCTACATTATCTTCTAGGAGTTTTATGGTACTTTCTTTTATATTGAGATCTTTGGTCCATTTTGAGTTAATTTTTGTGTAGGGGGTGAGGTGGGGGTCCTCTTTCATTCTTTTGGATATGGATATCCAACTCTCCCAGCCCCATTTGTTGAAAAGACCATTATGGCTCAGTTCGGTGACTTTGGGGGCCTTATCAAAGATCAGTCGGCCATAGATCTGAGGGTCTATCTCTGAATTCTCAATTCGATTCCATTGATCTATATGTCTATCTTTGTGCCAGTACCATGCTGTCTTGGCAACTGTGGCTTTATAATAAGCTTCAAAGTCAGGGAGTGTAAGTCCTCCCACTTCGTTTTTCTTTTTTAGAGTGTCTTTAGCAATTCGAGGCATCTTCCCTTTCCAAATAAATTTGATAACTAGCTTTTCCAAGTCTGCAAAGTAGGTTGTTGGAATTTTGATTGGGATTGCATTGAATCTGTAGATGAGTTTGGGTAGAATTGACATCTTAATGACATTTATTTTTTTTTTTTTTTTTTTTTTTAAATCTTCATTTTATTGAGATATATTCACATACCACACAGTCATACAAAACAAACCGTACATTTGATTGTTCGCAGTACCATTACATAATTGTACATTCATCACCTAAATCAATCCCTGACACCTTCATTAGCACACACACAAAAATAACAAGAATAATAATTAAAGTGAAAAAAGAGTAATTAAAGTAAAAAAGAACACAGGGTACCTTTGTCTGTTTGTTTATTTGTTTGTTTCCTTCCCCTATTTTTCTACTCATCCATCCATAAACTAGACACAGGGGAGTGTGGTCCTTATGGCTTTCCCAATCCCATTGTCACCCCTCATAAGATACACTTTTTTTTTTTTTTTTTTTTTTAAATAACAGCTTTATTGAGATATAATTCATATGTAGTAAAGTTCACCTTTTTGAAGTGTACAATTCAGTGTTGTTTTTTTTTTAGTACATTCACAGAGTTGTGCACCGTCACCTCTATTTAATTCCAGAACATTTTCATTATCCCAGAAAGAAACCCTGTACCCATTAGCAGTCGCTCCTTATTCCCTCCTCCCCCTGTCCCTGGCAAAGAGTAATCTGTTTTCTGTCTCTCTGGATTTGCCTGTTCTGGACATTTCATATAAATGGGATCATACCATATGTGGCCTGTTACTTCTGGCTTCTCTGAAGAGTTTTTTTTTTTTTTTTTTTTTTTTTTTTATCATCATTTTATTGAGATAGATTCACATACCACGCAGTCATACAAAACAAATTGTACTTTCGATTGTTTACAGTACCATTACATAGTTGTACATTCATCACCTAAATCAATCCCTGACACCTTCATTAGCACACACACAAAAATAACAAGAATAATAATTAGAGTGAAAAAGAGCAATTGAAGTAAAAAAGAACACTGGGTACCTTTGTCTGTTTGTTTCCTTCCCCTACTTTTCTACACATCCATCCATAAACTAGACAAAGTGGTGTTTGGTCCTTATGGCTTTCCCAATCCCATTGTCACCCCTCATAAGCTACATTTTTATACAACTGTCTTCGAGATTCATGGGTTCTGGGTTGTAGTTTGATAGTTTCAGGTATCCACCACCAGCTACCCCAATTCTTTAGAACCTAAAAAGGGTTGTCTAAAGTGTGCATAAGAGTGCCCACCAGAGTGACCTCTCGGCTCCTTTTGGAATCTCTCTGCCACTGAAGCTTATTTCATTTCCTTTCACATCCCCCTTTTGGTCAAGAAGATGTTCTCCGTCCCACGGTGCCAGGTCTACATTCCTCCCTGGGAGTCATATTCCACGTTGCCAGGGAGATTCACTTCCCTGGGTGTCTGATCCCACGTAGGGGGGAGGGCAGTGATTTCACCTTTCAAGTTGGCTTAGCCAGAGAGAGAGGGCCACATCTGAGCAACAAAGAGGCATTCAGGAGGAGACTCTTAGGCACAAATACAGGGAGGCCTAGCCTCTCCTTTGCAGCAACCGTCTTCCCAAGGGTAAAACTTATGGTAGAGGGCTCAACCCATCAAACCACCAGTCCCCTATGTCTGTGGTCATGTTAGCAACCATGGAGGTGGGGTAGGCGAATACCCCTGCATTCTCCACAGGCTCCTCAAGGGGGCACTACATCTTTTTTTTTTTTTTTTTTTCCCTTGTTTGTCTTTTTTTTTTTTTTTTTTTTTTTTTTTTTTTTTTTTTTAACTTTCCCTTCTTTTTTCAAATCACCTGTATGAAAAAAAAAGTTAAAAAGAAAACAAACATACAATAAAAGAGCATTTCAAAGAGACCATAGCAAGGGAGTAAGAAAAAGACAACTAACCTAAGATAACTGCTTAACTTCCAACATGTTCCTACTTTACCCCAAGAAAGTTACATAATATAGCAACATTTCAGTGAACTTGTTCCTACTACAACCATCAGAAATTAACAGACCATAGTCATTTCTGGGCATCCCCAGAACGTTAAATAGCTTATCTGTTCTTCCTGGATTATTGTTCCCCCTTCCTTAATTGCTCTCTACTGCTAGTTCCCCTACATTCTACATTATAAACCATTTGTTTTACATTTTTTCAAAGTTCACATTAGTGGTAGCATATAATATTTCTCTTTTTGTGCCTGGCTTATTTCGCTCAGCATTATGTCTTCAAGGTTCATCCATGTTGTCATATGTTTCACCAGATCGTTCCTTCTTACTGCCACGTAGTATTCCATCGTGTGTATATACCACATTTTATTTATCCACTCATCTGTTGAAGGACATTTGGGTTGTTTCCATCTCTTGGCAATTGTGAATAATGCTGCTATGAACATTGGCGTGCAGATATCTGTTCGTGTCACTGCTTTCCGATCTTCCGGGTATATACCGAGGAGTGCAATCGCTGGATCGAATGGTAGCTCTATATCTAGTTTTCTAAGGAACTGCCAGACTGACTTCCAGAGTGGCTGAACCATTATACAGTCCCACCAACAATGAATAAGAGTTCCAATTTCTCCACATCCCCTCCAGCATTTGTAGTTTCCTGTTTGTTTAATGGCAGCCATTCTAACCGGTGTTAGATGGTATCTCATTGTGGTCTTAATTTGCATCTCTCTAATAGCTAGTGAAGCTGAACATTTTTTCATGTGTTTCTTGGTCATTTGTATTTCCTCTTCAGAGAACTGTCTTTTCATATCTTTTGCCCATTTTATAATTGGGCTGTCTGTACTATTGTCATTGAGTTGTAGGATTTCTTTGTATATGCAAGATATCAGTCTTTTGTCAGATACATGGTTTCCAAAAATTTTTTCCCATTGAGTTGGCTGCCTCTTTACCTTTTGAGAAATTCCTTTGAGGTGCAGAAACTTCTAAGCTTGAGGAGTTCCCATTTATCTATTTTCTCTTTTGTTGCTTGTGCTTTGGGTGTAAAGTCTAGGAAGTGGCCTCCTAATACAAGGTCTTGAAGATGTTTTCCTACATTATCTTCTAGGAGTTTTATGGTACTTTCTTTTATATTGAGATCTTTGGTCCATTTTGAGTTAATTTTTGTGTAGGGGGTGAGGTAGGGGTCCTCTTTCATTCTTTTGGATATGGATATCCAACTCTCCCAGCCCCATTTGTTGAAAAGACCATTATGGCTCAGTTCGGTGACTTTGGGGGGCCTTATCAAAGATCAGTCGGCCATAGATCTGAGGGTCTATCTCTGAATTCTCAATTCGATTCCATTGATCTATATGTCTATCTTTGTGCCAGTACCATGCTGTCTTGGCAACTGTGGCTTTATAATAAGCTTCAAAGTCAGGGAGTGTAAGTCCTCCCACTTCGTTTTTCTTTTTTAGAGTGTCTTTAGCAATTCGAGGCATCTTCCCTTTCCAAATAAATTTGATAACTAGCTTTTCCAAGTCTGCAAAGTAGGTTGTTGGAATTTTGATTGGGATTGCATTGAATCTGTAGATGAGTTTGGGTAGAATTGACATCTTAATGACATTTAGCCTTCCTATCCATGAACATGGAATATTTTTCCATCTTTTAAGGTCCCCTTCTATTTCTTTTAGTAGAGTTATGTAGTTTTCTTTGTATAGGTCTTTTACATCTTTGGTTAAGTTGATTCCTAGGTACTTGATTTTTTTAGTTGCTATTGAAAATGGTATCTTTTTCTTGAGTGTCTCTTCAGTTTGTTCATTTCTAGCATATAGAAACATTACTGACTTATGTGCATTAATCTTGTATCCCGCTACTTTGCTAAATTTGTTTATTAGCTCTAGTAGGTGTATCGTTGATTTCTCAGGGTTTTCTAGATATAAGATCATATCATCTGCAAACAATGACAGTTTTACTTCTTCTTTTCCAATTTGGATGCCTTTTATTTCTTTGTCTTGCCGGATTGCCCTGGCTAGCACTTCCAGCACAATGTTGAATAACAGTGGTGACAGCGGGCATCCTTGTCTTGTTCCTGATCTTAGAGGGAAGGCTTTCAGTCTCTCACCATTGAGTACTATGCTGGCTGTGGGTTTTTCATATATGCTCTTTATCATGTTGAGGAAGTTTCCTTCAATTCCTACCTTTTGAAGTGTTTTTATCAAAAAGGGATGTTGGATTTTGTCAAATGCTTTTTCAGCATCTATTGAGATGATCAATTGATTTTTCCCTTTCGAGTTTTTAATGTGTTGTAATACATTGATTGTTTTTCTGATGTTGAACCATCCTTGCATGCCTGGAATGAACCCCACTTGGTCATGGTGTATGATTTTTTTAATGTGTCTTTGGATTCGATTTGCAAGTATTTTGTTGAGGATTTTTGCATCTATATTCATTAGGGAGATTGGCCAGTAGTTTTCCTTTTTTGTGGCATCTTTGCCTGGTTTTGGTATTAGATTGATGTTAGCTTCATAAAATGAGTTAGGTAGTGTTCCATTTTTTTCAATGTTTTGAAAGAGTTTGAGTAAGATTGGTGTCAGTTCTTTCTGGAAAGTTTGGTAGAATTCCCCTGTGAAGCCATCTGGCCCTGGGCATTTATTTGTGGGAAGATTTTTGATGACTGATTGGATCTCTTTGCTTGTGATGGGTTGGTTGAGGTCTTCTATTTCTTCTCTAGTCAGTCTAGGTTGTTCATATGTTTCCAGGAAATTGTCCATTTCTTCTACATTATCCAGTTTGTTGCCATACAGTTGTTCATAATATCCTCTTATAATTTTTTTAATTTCTTCAGGATCTGCAGTTATGTCACCTTTTTCATTCATTATTTTGTTTATATGGGTCTTCTCTCTTTTTGATTTTGTCAGTCTAGCTAGGGGCTTGTCAATCTTGTTGATCTTCTCAAAGAACCAACTTTTGGTGATATTTATCCTTTCTATTGTTTTTTTGTTCTCTATGTCATTTATTTCTGCTTTAATCCTTGTTATTTCTTTTCTTGTACTTGGTTTAGGATTGGTTTGCTGTTCATTTTCTAGCTTCTTCAGTTGATCCATTAATTCTTTGATTTTGGCTCTTTCTTCCTTTTTAATATATGCGTTTAGTGCTATAAATTTCCCCCTTAGCACTGCTTTTGCTGCATCCCATAGGTTTTGGTATGTTGTGTTCTCATTTTCATTCGTCTCTATATATTTAGCAATTTCTCTTGCTATTTCTTCTTTAACCCACTGATTGTTTAGGAGTGTGTTGTTTAACCTCCAGGTATTTGTGAATTTTCTAAGTCTCTGATGGTTATTGACTTCTAATTGTATTCCATTGTGGTCAGAGAATGTGCTTTGAATAATTTCAATCTTTTTAAATTTATTGAGGCTTGTTTTATGTCCCAGCATATGATCTATTCTGGAGAAAGTTCCGTGAGCACTAGAAAAGTATGTGTATCCTGGTGATTTGGGATGTAATGTCCTGTAGATGTCTGTTAAATCTAATTCATTTATCAGATTGTTTAGGTTTTCAATTTCCTTATTGGTCTTCTGTCTGGTTGATCTATCTATAGGAGAGAGTGATGTGTTGAAGTCTCCCACAATTATTGTGGAAACATCAATTGCTTCCTTTAGTTTTGCCAATGTTTCTCTCATGTATTTTGTGGCACCTTGATTGGGTGCATAGACATTTACGATTGTTATTTCTTCTTGCTGAATTGCCCCTTTTATTAGTACGTAGTGGCCTTCTTTGTCTCTCAAAACATCCCTGCATTTGAAGTCTATTTTATCTGAGATTAATATTGCTACACCTGCTTTCTTTTGGCTGTAGCTTGCATGAAATATTTTTTTCCATCCTTTCACTTTCAGTTTCTTTGTGTCCCTGTGTCTAAGATGAGTCTCTTGTATGCAACATATTGATGGTTCATTTTTTTTTATCCATTCTGTGAATCTATATCTTTTAATTGGGGAGTTTAATCCATTTACATTCAACGTTAAAACCGTGAAGGCATTTCTTGAATCGGCCATCTTATCCTTTGGATTATGTTTGCCATATTTTTCCCTCTCTCTATTAATATCCTTTATTGTACCCATACCGAATCTCTTTAGTACTGAACCTTTCTCCAAGTCTCCCTGTCCTGTCTTTGTTCCTCTGTCTGTAGGGCTCCCTTTAGTATCTCCAGTAGGGCAGGTCTCTTGTTAGCAAATTCTCTCAGCATTTCTTTGTCTGTGAACAATTTAAGCTCTCCCTCAAATTTGAAGGAGAGCTTTGCTGGATAAAGTATTCTTGGCTGGAAATTCCTCTCACTCAGAATTTTAAATATATCGTGCCATTGCCTTCTCGCCTCCATGGTGGCTGCTGAGTAGTCACTACTTAGTCTTATGCTGTTTCCTTTGTATGTGGTGAATTGCTTTTCTCTTGCTGCTTTCAGAACTTGCTCCTTCTCTTCTATGTTTGACAGTGTGATCAGTATATGTCTCGGAGTGGGTTTTTTTGGATTTATTCTATTTGGAGTTCGCTGAGCATTTATGATTTGTGTATTTATGTTGTTTAGAAGATTTGGGAAGTTTTCCCCAACAATTTCTTTGAATACTCTTCCTAGACCTTTACCCTTTTCTTCCCCTTCTGGGACACCAATGAGTCTTATATTCGGACGTTTCATATTATCTATCATATCCCTGAGGTCCATTTCGAGTTTTCAATTTTTTTCCCCATTCTTTCTTTTATGCTTTCATTTTCCATTCTGTCATCTTCCAGGTCACTGATTCGTTGTTCAACTTCCTCTAGTCTTGTACTATGAGTGTCCAGAATCTTTTTAATTTGGTCAACAGTTTCTTTAATTTCCATAAGATCATCCATTTTTTTATTTAGTCTTGCAATGTCTTCTTTATGCTCTTCTAGGGTCTTCTTGATTTCCTTCATATCCCGTACTATGGTCTCATTGTTCATCTTTAGTTCTTTGAGTATCTGCTCTAGGTGTGTCTCTTCTGGTCTTTTGATTTGGGTGCTTGGGCTTGGGTTATCCATATCGTCTGGTTTTTTCATATGCTTTATAATTTTCTGTTGTTTTTGGCCTCGTGGCATTTGCTGAACTTGATAGGGTTCTTTTAGGGTTTGTAGACCAGTTGAAGTCCTTATCTCTAATTTATCAGATCTACAGCTTCGTGGAGTACACTTTCTCTAACTAACCAGCAGGTGGCGTCCACGTGCCACCTGTTCTCCACAAGCCAGTTCTCCCCTGCTTAGCCTTTTTGGTGAGTGGGGGAGTGAGTCTTGTGGGGCCCAATTGGTGTACCAAGCTTGCGTGTGTAGTTGGTGTTGCCTGCCCTGTATGTGGGGTGTGTTTCTGGGCAGTCGGGGAGGGGGGGTGGCCCTAACAATCAAATCTCCCTGATGATCCTAGAGTTTTAAAGCTACTGCAATAGTCTAATCCTTCAGTTCAGTCCTGCCACAGTTTGTCTCTGCCACTGACCCACAAGTCTTTGGTATTGGCGTATGGCTCCTGAGACTTGCAAGTGGGCCCCTCTTCCAGGCTGTGCACCCCGGGTCCTCTGTTGAGGGATGACTGTGCTATGTCACAGGTGAGTGCCGTCCCCCCAGGGCAGTTCTGGGCTGCTGGGCTGTGTTGGGAGGCTCCCAGTCTGCTCAAATGATGGCTGAATGGGGCTCTGTTAATTCACACTGCTCCCCCTTCCCAGCTCTGGGACATTCAGCTGAGGTTGCAGGGAAGGCTAATGTCCACGCCCAGTTTTGTGGTGTGTGCCTGTTATTTGAAGCACTTCCGTCACACTGGGTTGTCTGGGGCAGCTCTGGGCTATGGGGCTGGCGATGGGCAGGAGTGTTTCCTGTCCACCAGGATGGTGGCTGTGAGCGGACACCCCCCTTTTCTTGGGAAGTTGTGTTGTTTAGTGAATTTTCTCAGCCACTGGATTATTGCCTTTTGTCTCAGAGCTCTCTTAGTTCTGCTCTTGACTTGACGTGCCCAAATTTCAATTCTTTGAAGCTTTCTGTATTGGGCTTCTTAGAGTAATTGTTTTAGAAAAAGCAAAAAGGATTTAAAAAAAAAAAAAAAAAAAACGGCCCTCCTCAGAGATCTAATGGGTTATTGAAATGCTAATAGACAAAGCAACCAGGGCCATTAAGGAAAGGTGCACAGGGCAGAGAGATCAGCCTTGCTTCGGGATTTGCATATGCGCCTCAAGGCCTGATCTCCGCCCTTCCCCTTTCTGTGTTCACCAGAACTCCAAAAATCCTCTGCTTTTGTTTTGGAGTTTTTCGTGTTGTTTTTTTTCTATGCCTGTCTCCTCTCTGCTGGGCTGGCTGCTCTCAGAGTCTCTGGTGTCTGGTCTCAGTCTATCTATGGTTGGAGTTTGAATCAGTAGAATGAGTTTCCGATAAGAGCAGCCACTGCAATTCTCCCTTCTCCTTCCTGGAGCTGACAGCCCCTCCTCCCCCGGGACTGAGCCTGGCAGGGAGGGGCGCGGGTCCCCTGGCCGCAAAAACTTACAGATTTCGCTGATCTCAGCAGTTCCACGTTTTCATGAGTGTTGTATGAAGTATGCCCAAAGACAGATTGCTCTGTGGTGTCCAGTCCACGCAGTTCCTGGCTTTTTACCTACTTTCCTGGCGGAGTAACTAAAACCGCCATTATTTCTTTAAATATGTGCCAGTCTGAATGCATTATGTCCCCCAAACGCCATTATCTTTGATGTAATCTTGTGTGGGCAGACCTATCAGTTTTGATTAGATTGTGATTCTTTGAGTGTTTCCATGGAGATGTGCCCCACCCAACTGTGGGTGATGACTCTGATTGGATAATTTCCATGGAGGTGTTGGCCCAAACATTGGGTGGGTCTGAATTAAATTACTGGAGCTCTATATAAAATCAGACAGAAGGAGCAAGCTGCTAGAGCCAAGAGGGATACTTTGAAGAACACACAGGAGTGGAAAGAGGAACTTCGGCTTACAGAGACATTTTGGAGACAGCCTTTGAAAGCATACTTTTGCTCCAGAGAAGCTAAGACAGGACAAATGCCCCAAGAGCAACTGAGAGTGACATTTTGAAGAGAAGCTGAAGCCTAGAGAGGAACATCCTGGGAGAAAACCATTTTGAAAACAGAACCTTGGAGCAGACGCCAGCATGTGCCTTCCCAGCTAACAGAGGCTTTCCGGATGCCATTGGCCATCCTCCAGTGAACGTACCCGATTGTTGATGCATTACCTTGGATGCTTTATGGCCTTAAGACTGTAACTGTGTAACCAAATAAACCCCCTTTATAAAAGCCAATCCATTTCTGGTGTTTTGCATTCCAGCAGCATTAGCAAACTAGAACAACCCCTTTCTCTCTTTCTTCTCTTTCTGGGATTACTATAATGCACATATTGGTACTCTTGATGGTGTCCCACATATCTCTTAGGCTCAGTTCATTCTTTTTATTCTTTTATCTTTCTGTTCTTCAGCCTGAATCATTTCAGTTGCCTTGCTTCTGAGTTCACTTTTTCTTTCTTCTGCCACTTCCAATCTGCTGTTGAAAACATGTAGGGAATTTTTCATTTCAGGTACCGTGTTCTTCACCTCCACTATTTTTCTGGAGAGATTCCCATATTGTTCATTCATTGTTTTACTCATAGCCTTTAGTTCTTTCCCCATGCTTTCCTTCATCTCCTTGAGCATATTGAGAATCATTATCTTAAAATTTCCATTCAGTAAATCCAAAGTCTGGTTCTCTTTGTTGATGGATTCTGTATTTTTATCTTGTCCCTTTGGATGGGTTGTCATTTTCTGTTTCTTTGTTGCACACTGCACATTTTAATATTTTAAAGTATTAATTCTGAGATTTAGTCCCTGGACTGTCCCTTAAGTTTGTATCCAGCTAGTGATACGACATAGATTTTCTTGATTGCCAGGAGCTAATGAAAAAAAACAAACCAAGGAAAAAAGCACCTCTCTGCAAATTTGTTATGCTTTGGCTCTGTTCTCCTTCTGAACTTAGCCCTGCTATCAAATGGATCAGCCTAAGGCAAATGGAAGAGCAGGGTCCTCTCTGTCTTATCTGAGCCTGCGTGAAGCCCAAACTGGGGAGCCTGCTTCTTCTCCTCCACTTGTGCTCACTAGAGGCCCCAGGAATTCCTGCTTTAAAGTCCACAGGAGTTAGAGTGAATGCTCTCTCTACTCCCCTTGGAACAGAACTCCTCCCCACTCCTAGGTGCTCTCTCCAGTGACTTAAAGCAGGTAGTTCTTTGCCCTAGGCTGTTTCAACTTAACTGTTTCTCACACTGTCCCAAGTAGCTACTCGGCCTTCAGCACAAACTCTGGGAGAGCGAGCCAGAGACACATTCCCTTGTTCAGCCTCTCAGATTTCCAACCATAGACTGGCACTGACATACATGCACTCCATTATGCACATAGGGTCCATTCTGCTCCCTCTGGAACAGGCCAGGGACCCACACTGTGTTGTAGAGGGTGTAGGGGATGGGCCAGCAAGGGCACCAGGAGCTTCTTCTATGTTTTTTTTTTTTTTTTTGCATTTTTCATATGGTTTTTTTTTTGTTTGTTTTTTTAATTTTATTTTGAAATAAATTCAAACTTACAGGAACAGTTCCAAAAACAATACTAACCCCATACACACAATTCCATCATACCCTGAACCCCCTCCCCTGATAGCCCAATCCACCAACTTTAACATGCTGTCACATCGCTGTTTCTTTTCCTCCCTCCCTCCCTCCCTCCCCCTCTATCATCCGTCATCTATTGCTCTGTCTTCTGAACATATGAGAGCAAGCTGCACACATCTTTGACAAACAATATAATTCACATATACAATTCCCATGAACAAGAACATTATTTTATGCAATCCCATTAAGTGCAGCTAAGAAGTTCAAGAAATTCAACATTGATACAAAGATTACATTCTATATTTCCTTTTTTTTTCCTTATGTCCCATCTGTGTCCCTTTGAGCCTCCTCTCCTCCATCCTCAGATCCCATCCAGGATCATCCTTGGCATTTAATTGTCATCTGTTTAGACTGTCTTTTTTTTTTTTCAATTGTGGAAACATATATATAGCCTAAATCTTCCCATTCCGCCCCCTCCCTAGCATTCCATCAGTGGGATTAATCACATTTAGAATGTTGCAATGCTATCACTTCCCACCATCCCTTTCTAGAAATTTCCTTTCACCCCAAACAGAAACCCTACACTCATTTCTTAACTCCCCATTGCCCCTTCCCCCACTTCTCGGAACCCCTACTCTACTTTTCATCTCTATGGTCATATTCTCTGACACTTTTTTTGTGTTTACCATGGGGCTTAAATTTAACATCTTAAATCTATAACAATCTTGTTTTTCTTTGATATCAACTTAACTTCAATAGGGCACATAAACTATGTTCCTATACTCCATCATTCCCCCACTTTTATATAATTCTTGTCAAAAATTACATATTTTACATTGAGTCCAAAACCATTGATATATCATTACAGTTTATGTATTTTAGATCCTGTAGGAAGTAAATAATGGAGTTACAAATCAAAAATGCAGTAGTATTGGTATTTATATTTACCATGTGATCTTTACTGGAAATCTTTATTTCTTCATGTCGTTTCATTCAATTGTTTAGTGTCCCTTCCTTTCAGCCTGCTCAACTCCCTTTAGCATTTCTTATAGGACTGATCTACTGGTGATGAAGTTCCTCAGCTTTTGATTATCTGGGAATGTTTTCATCTCCCCCTCATTTTTACCCTCCCAGTGTTTGTGAAGTCTCCAAGTCTCTGATGGTTATTGACTTCTATTTGTATTCCACTGTGGTCAGAGAATGTGCTTTGAACAAATTCAATTTTTTTTTTTAAATTTATTGAGGCTTCTATGTTCCAGCATATGGTCCATTCTGGAGAAAGATCCATGATCACTAGAGAAGAGTGTGTGTCCCGGTGACCTGGGATGTAATGTTCTATACATGTCTGCTAAAATTCTCTATCTCTCTCTCTCCTTTCTTTGTTTCTCTGTGGGTAGGGCTCCCTTTAGTATCTGAAGTAGGGCAGGTCTTTTATTAGCAAAATCTCCCAGCATTTGTTTGTCTGTGAAAAATTTAAGCTCTCCCTCAAATTTGAAGGAGAGTTTTAGTGGATAAAGTATTCTTGGTTGGAAATTTTTCTCTCTGAGAATTTTAAATATGTCATGCCACTGCCTTCTCACCTCCATGGTGGCCGCTGAGTAGTCACTACTTAGTCTTATGTTGTTTCCTTTGTATGTGGTGAATTGCTTTTCTCTTGCTGCTTTCAGAACTTGCTCCTTCTCTTCAGTATTTGACAGTCTGATCAGAATATGTCTTGGAGTGGGTTTATTTGGATTTATTCTATTTGGAGTTCACTGGGCATTTATGCTTTGTGTATTTATATTGTGCATAAGGTTGGGTAAGTTTTCCCCAACAATTTCTTTGAATACTCTTTCTAGACCTTTGCCCTTCTCTTCCCCTTCTGGGACACCAATGATTCTTAAATTTGGACGTTTTATTTTATCTATCATATCCCTGAGATCCATTTTGATTTTTTTGATTTTCTTCCCCATTCTTTCCTTTGTTCTTTCACTTTCCATTCTGTGGTCCTCGAGGAGGCTGAGTCATTGTTCAACTTCCTCTAATCTTGTATTATGAGTATCCAGAGTCTTTTTAATTTGGCCAACAATTTCTTTTATTTCCATAAGATCTTCTATTTTTTTATTTACTCTTGCAATTTCTTCTTTATGCTCTTCTAGGGTCTTCTTTATGTCCTTTATATCCTGTGCCATGCTCTTCTTCATGTCCTTTATATCCTGTGCTATGCTCTCATTGTCTGTCTGTAGTTCTTTGATTAATTGCACCAAGTACTGTGTCTCTTCTGATCTTTTGATTTGGGTGTTTGGGTTTGGGTTCTCAATATTGTCTGGTTTTATCATATGCTTTAAGATTTTCTGTTGTTTTTGGCCTCTTGGCATTTGCTTTACTTGTTCTCTAATTTGTCAGAACTACAGCTTGGTGGTGTACAATTTCTCTAACTAACCAGCAGAGGCATCCATGAGTCACCTATTCCCCTCAAGTCAGTTCTCCCCAACTTTGTCTTTGTGGCATGTGGGGATCTGATTCTTGTAAGGTTCAATTGGTGCAGTAAATTTGGGTGTGTTGTTGGTGCTGTCCCCCCTGAATGTGGGGCGTGTGTCTGGGTGGTTAGGGAGGCAGGGAAGCTTTAATAATCAAACCTCCCAGGTGTTCTCAGAGGTTTAAGGCTATTGCAGGAGCCTAAGTCTTCATTTCAGTCTTTCCACTGATTGTCTCTGCCACTGACCCACAAGTCCCTGGCACTGGCATAGGGTCCCTGGATTTTCTGAGCAGGTCCCCCTTCTCAGCCGTGCTCTGCTGAGGGAAGGCTGTGCCACGTCACAACTGTGCACTGGCCCACCAGGGAAGCCCTGGGCCGCCGGGCCGTGCAGGAGCATTCCCAGCCTGCTGTAAAGATGGCTGAATGGGGTGTGTTAATTTCCCCCTTTTTGCACAGCTCCGCCTTCCCAGCTCCAGGACAATTAGGTGTGGGTGTAATAAAGACCACTGTTCATGGCTGATATTGTGGTGTGTGTGCGGTGCTGCAGGAAAGACTCTCCGTCACACTGGGTTTCTTGGCACGGCTCTGGGCTGTGGGTCCCACCCTGGGCAGAAGCGTCCCCAGGCCACTGGGGAGATGGCTGCAAGGGGCGTGGTTTCTTTCTCTTTTTGGCTCCCCTCTGCTCCCCTGGCCCTGAGACAATCAGCAGCAGGTGTGGGAAGGACTATCCTCCACGCCAGACACCGAGGCGTTGGCCCAGCCCTCTCCTGCAGTGCTTCACTGCGCAGTTCTCCCCATCGTATCCGCAGCCGCTCCCGGTTTTTTTTTTTCCCTAAAGAACTAGTCCATCTCCAAATGCCAACCCACCATTTCTCCACAATGCAGTGCAGCTGCCGGACTTTCAGCCAGCTCACTCACTCATTTCAGAATGCAGACTCCCAGTTTCACCAAATGCACTTTCCCTGTGGATTTAGCAGACTGTGTCTGGCTGGTGCATCACTGGAACTTGTATTCTGGGTCACTTTCTGGTTTTTATCTAGTATTTTTCATGGAGGTATTTTTTTGCCCTGTGTCACCTAGCCGCCATCTTAGGTTCTCTCCCATATGTTTTTAATTGTATGATTCTATTTATATAAAAGTGTAGAAAATTCAAACCCATCTATAGTAACAGAAAACAGATCAGTGGTAGAAGATGTTTTTGTTCATCTTTTATAAGCGAGAAAATGTCTCTATTTCTATATGAAAGACTATATGTGTACAATTTTTAAAAAATTTTAATGCAATTTTATAGAGATATGCTCACATACCATATAATCTATCCAAAGTAGACAACCAATGGCTCCCAGTATCATCATATATTTGTACATTCATTGCCAGTTTTAGAACATTTTCATTACTCCAAAATAAAGAAAAAAAGAAAAAAGAACACCCAAACCATCCCACACCTCCTATCCCCCCCTATGATTTATATTTATTTTTGTCATTATTTTATTACTCATCTGCCCATACATTGGGTAAAGGGGGTGTCAGTCACCAAGTTTTCACTATCACATGGTCACATGATAAAAACTATATAGTTATACAATCATCATAAAGAATCAAGTCTTCTGGATTATAGTTCAGCAGGTTCAGGTATTTCCTTCCATCTATTCTAATATTCTAGGAACTAAAAAAGAGTATCTATATAATGTGTAAGAATAACCTCCAGATTGTTCTCTCGACTCTATTTGAGATCTCTCAGCAAATGAAACTTTATCTTGTTTCATTTCTTTTCCCTGTTTTGGTCAAGAAGGCATTCTCAATCCCATAATGCCAGGGCTAGGCACATCCCTGGGAGTCCTGTCCCTCTTTGCCAGGAAGACTTACACCCATGGGAGTCATGTCCCATGTAGGGAGGAGGGTAGTGAGTTAATTTTCAGAGTTGGCTGAGAGATACAGGCCACATCTGAGAAAAGGGCAAAAGAGGTTCTCTGGGAATGACTCAGGCATAATTATAAGTAGGCTTAGATTCACCATTGGAGAGATAAGTTTCATAAGGGCAAGCCCCAAGATTGAGGGCTCAGCCTCCTGAACTGGTAGTCCGCAATGCTTGTGAGAATATCAGGAATTCCCCAGGCTGGGAAGTTTAATATTTCCACATTTTCCCCCAGTCCCTCAAGGGGACTTTGCAAATACTTTTTTATTTTCTGCCCAAAATACTCTGGGGTGCATCAGAGAATCACATTAACCTGTACAGAATAACAAGAGCTCATTCCCCATTCTAGGTTCCATGTAACCATGTTGTTTAAATAAACTGACCATACAGGTTATGTTAGAGAGTATGCTACAGAGAATATAAATTTTGTACCAAATATACTTCTCTTAAATAAAAGTCAAAACTCAGGAATAGATGTGACTGCTGTAAGAGCTTACAATTTAAGAACCTTTACAGCAAGCTTCATTGTACACTCATTGATTGCCCAATCTCTGTCCACATTCTATCCCCTGGTACCTATGCTCCCTAATTCAATTCTCAGCATCTGCTCATTATAGTTAGTTTATATTAGTGAGGCCTTACAATATTTGTCCTTTTGTTTCTGGCTTATTTCACTCAACATGATGTCCTCAAGGTTCATTCATCTGGTTGCATGCCTCACGACTTCATTCCTTCTTGCAGCCATTCAATATTTCATTGTATACATACACCACAGTTCAGCCCTTAGGCTACCTCCATTCATTGCAAATCGTGAATACTGCTGCCATAAACAACAGTGTGCAAATGCCTACTCTTGTTCCTGCTTTCAGTTCTTCCAATTATATACCAAATAACAAGGGGTTGCAGGATCATATGGCAACCTTATACTTAGTCTTCTATGGTATTTGAAGCTGCATTTTCTTAATTCACTACTTGTCTGGTTAATACTGTCCTTTAACTGTTTTCTGTAGTTTTGAGGAAGGTTACTGTCTTTAAGATTCTTCTGCTGCCTTTGTCCCAGAGGGGTTGGAACAATGGCCCCCTTTAGAGCTAGCCCCCAGTGATCTGAAATAGCTGGGATCAGGCCACACATCACTGGAGTTTGGAGGACTAGTTCTTTATGTACCAACCTGGCACCAGCAAGCTGAGCCAGGAGCCGGAGCTCCAGTCCCCCACTCCTGCTGGCCCTGAGGCTGGGGGAAGGGTTTTAGTAGCTGCTGCAGGGAGGGTGAAACTCACCTGTCTTTTTTTTTTATTTGCAAATCACCAGCCTCTTCCTACCCCTCCTACCTAGATGCTGCACAGCATTCCCCTAAACTCTGGAGTTTCAAAGCTGTTGTTGATTCAGGTAGTTCCTGCCAGTTCAATAGTTGTTTTGGTGTAGGCACTGATTCCTGGAGCTTCCTACTCCACCATCAATCCTCTGCCCCTTATCAGGTTATTGTTCTTTCTCTTTGTCCATTTCAGTGGAGGTGGGCAGGGTGGTCAGATTTGAAAGAAGAAGAAAGAAAACAGTTCCAGGTCTATTCTTCCCCAACCCTCACTTCAAACTCTAGAATTCAGAAACCTTTAAAACATCAGGCTTAGATGCGGTTTTGTTAGTAAGTTAATATATGGATTCAAGTATGGTGAATTAACATCTTCTCTCAACCAGACTGTAGTGGCTTGGAGTTATGTACCTCAGAACAACAGGTTCTTAATCTTAATCTATTCCTGTGAGTGTGAATCCTTTTGTTGAGTTTACTTTAGTTAAGGTGTGGCCCAACTGAACGAAGATGGGCCTTAATCCTATTGCTAGAGGCCTGTGGAGAGAGAAGGCCACAGAGAGAGAAGCCACAGGGAACAGCCAGAAGCCAGAAGTCAATGGAATCCAGAAGAGAAAGGAAAAGACATGGCTACACGCATTGCCATGGGATGGAAAAGTCAAGGAGCCCCAAAGATTGCTGGGCAGCCAGAAGATACTGATCCCAGGAGGAAGCAAGCTTCTAGCCTCTGAAACCATGAGCCAATAAATTCCTGTTGTTAAGCCAAACCATTGCATGGTATTGATTTTACCAGCTAGGAAATTAAAACACAAACAGAGATATTCACTCCGGCCCTAATAAGTACTCCAGGCTGTTCACTCATTTTAATGAATGACGTAGAAGATGCCTTGCTGGACAAACACTTGTACAAATAGATATCAATTTGAATGTAAATGGTCCTGTGCCCAAAGCTTTTACTTTCAACAGGTAAGGAAGGCTTTTGATTATTTCTTCCTTCCCATTGTAAAATTTTAGAGAAGCTAATTCCCAGGGCTGTTTCAACATCCTGGGGTATCTCCAATTGGTCCCCAAAATATCAGGAAAGTGATACCCATGAGATTTTAATGTAATTCAATTTTTAAAAGGACATGTCATGCATTTTTAGGAAGAGAGAACAAGATTAAAATGAAAGAAATGATTGGTTTCTATTCTAAATATTTGGGGATTATTGCTTTAAAACACAGTTATCAAAAGAGTGGACCCATTTTAGGCTCTGCCTCATTCCCTTTGCTTCTGCTTTCCAGTGTTTACAGGTGGATACAATGATGTCAGCATGATTGGGCTTTACTGTGACTCCTATGCAGATATTCATGGCCCCTCCTACACAGAGTTCCTGCATCCCATTCTCCCACCTAGTACACCAGTATAGTAGGTAGTTTAGTTTTCTAGGCTGCTCAAAGCAGATATCTTGAAATGGGTTGTTTTTTAACAATGGGAGTTTATTGCCTTACAGTTTTGAGGCTGGGAAAATGTCCAAATCAAGGAATCATCAAGGCAATGCTTCCTTCTTGAAGACCAGCTGCTGATGAGACTTGGCTCTCTGCCACATGGTAAGGCACATGGTGGCATCTGCTGGTCTCTTGCTTCTCTTCTGGGTTTCACTGCTTTCAGCTTCTTGCTTCTGTGGCTGGCTCTCTCTCTCTCTCTGTCTCTCCATCCTGTTTATAAAGGACTCCAGTAATAGGATTAAGACCCATTCTGAATGAGGTGGGTCACACCTTACCTGAAGTAGCCTCATCAAAAGGTCCTATTTACAGTGGGTTCACACCCACAGGAATGGATTAGATCTAAGAACATGTTTTTATGGGGTACATTCAGCTTCAAATAATCGCAGTAGGATTGTTCCCATTTTGAATCACTACAGCAGTCATTTATTATTCCACCCCCTTCCTAGGAGTGTGGCTTAGACTTGCTTTTATCAGTTGGTCCTACACCCTTCCCAGGTACCCTGCTCCTGTCACCTGGTGACAGGCTTCCCCAAGACCATTGCCAACCTGCCTGAACCTCTTTAGACGATTTATCTTCTCTTGAACCTAGCTTCTGCACTTGCCCACTCTATTGGGGCTTGAATAAATATATGTTTCACCAGAGGATTCCAAGATATGAATGATAATCTGGAAATATAAGAAGAGAAAGCATATATAATTTCTGCTATGTGCCAGCATTGTTCTTAATGTTTTCTAGATATTAACTCATACAAGTCTCATAACATCTGAGAGGTGAGCACTATTATTATCATAATCCCAGTTTAACTGGTGAAGAAACTGAGGCACAGATAGGTTAAGTACATTGTCCAAGGTTACAAGCTGATGAGTAGTAGAACCAAGATTTAAAACTATGTAGTCAGATTCCAGAGTCTGTGCCTTAACCACTGCTCTATGGTCCTCCCAGCATAGGGAAATATCCTGTTACAGCAGAGGAGGACTTTAAAACTAAGGAAAACATTTTAAGTAACAAAACTGTCCTGTTTGTTGGAGGAGGGAGACATGTCAAGGGCAGGCTGAGATTAGTGGGAACAGGATGCTGAGGGTCAGAACAGCCTGACCAGACCTTGGAGCACCCAGTTCCCATCAAGAGGGAGAATCATACAGCATAAATACCACTCCACTGTGGAAATTATGTAGCCACAAAATATAGAACAAGTTTTCTAAAAAAAATAAAGAATTGAAAAACAAATACTACATAAAACATCAGCACATAATTTACTGGGATACCTGTATATTTAAGGACTATATTAAACACAGAGTGGGTGCCTGGGGTGGGAGTAGAGATCATGGAAGAAGGAACAGGGTGGGGGGTTGCCTAAATGACAACAAAAACACATAAGAATTGAAGAGTATGACTAACTCAATTCTCAGCCATATGAGGTCCAAATTAAACAAACAAACAGTTGCCCCAGAATGGCATTCTTTGCTCTTGATGGCACTCATAAATTTTCTTGTTATATGTAGAGTTTCTGATACATCTCAAGGGTAAGAGGACTAAAACTTGATAGGTGGCTGTGTGGGAAACAACCTCAATGTTGCATTTGCTACACTGGGATATGACTGGGCTATTCTTTGCCTTTGCTTTTCTTTGCAGCTAGACATGACAATAAACTCATACCACAGGCTGTCAGTGTGGGATGTATATTTTTTTTATTAAACACGTTGCTGGTTTACAGAACATGAAATACAGAGTTCCCATATAGCACCCTATTATTAACACCTTGCATAGTGTGGTACATTTGTTACAATTTATGGAGGAACACTTTTATAATTATACTATTAACTATAGTCCGTTGTTTCTAATAAGGTTCACCGTTTGTATTGTACAGTCCTATGTGGGATAGAAGGATAAATTCTTGAAGGTTGTTTAGCTCCTACCTATGCCAAAGTGATAAGACAAAGTATCCAGAACTCAGGAAGAGATTTAACAAGGTCTCTTCACGATAGCCTTGAGGATAAGTTGGAAAAAACAGTTATTGGATGATATAATTAGGTGGGTTTGTAATGAGTTGAATGATTGCACCCTGAAAGTGCTAACTAGTGAATTTATGTCAATCTGAAGGGTTCTGTCCTTGAACACATGCTGTTCAAATTTTTAATCAATGACTTAGGTAAAGACAAAAATGGCTTACATATTAACTCTGTGGATGACCAAAGTTGAGAGTGATAGCAAAAATAGTGACTGTCAAATTAGGACAAGAAACCATTTGACAGGTTGTGACCTTGGTATGACTTTCACAAGATACAATTTAGCAGGGCTAAATGTATTCATATAACACTGTGTCATACATTGATTATAGCAGTAGCCTCCCACTCCTAACTCTTCCAAATTAATTTTATTAGGATAGGATGGGGGTACAATGTTGAGCCATAGCACATGAAAAAACCACCTAGGGGGTTTAATTAATAATGAGTTCCTTGTGCCTTTCCCATTGCCTGGCACATGGTGAGCATGCAATAGCTATTTAGGAAGGGGAAGGAGAAAGCTTGCTGCAGCTGCTAAGAAAGCTAATGTAATTTTAGGTTGTATTAATAGGGGTTGAATATCTTGAGAAAAGTCCACAAGAATGAAAATCCTGGAGGAGGAGTAGTTGGAGCACTAGAGACTCCTCATGGCCCAAAACCTGCCCCCTTCCTCCCTCTATGTGCCAGGACACAGGCTGTCACTAGGTCCCACGCTGGTGGGGAGAGCAGTCGATAGTCTCATTTTACTCTGTGGTGCTCCAAGCACACCAAAAATGATACATTTTCAGAGAGAAATAAACAAATTAAAGTTTGCTCAGAAGAAAGTGCTCAGAAAAGAATCATCCTGGTCTCTTCCTTCATGACTCACATCTAGCTCTGTCAATTTTACCTTTTGCCTTTCATGACAACTGAAACCTGAATGATTGCAATAGCCTCCTCTCTACTCATCTTGCCTCCATCTTCCTTGCTAAAATGAGAGTGCTCTTTAGAAAGGCAATTCTGATCTCAAGTCACATTCCATTTAAAACTCCTTACCGAGAGTGTACACTATTAGTGGCTCCTGTGTAGCCTTCCTCCTCCTCCTTCCCCCTACTGCTGTCATCCCCGCCCCCAATCCCCTCATAATAAGATGCCGTCATTCTTTGACTCTCTCCTCTGTCAAGGGACCCTTCTCTGAAAGAATAACATTTCCTGGGCTTCCTTCACTGAATTATTCATTTTTGCTGGCTGGGCGTGACAAAACTTCTCATTAAAAGCCCTGGGTGGGAGTGACCTACTCACCCTCAACCCCCATATCTAGCCTGAAGGAAAGCCAAGGGGAGGAAAAGATGCAGTGGCAGGGGTGGAAGGTTTCCCCAAAGGGCCTGCGAGAGGGAGTCCCCGAGACTCAGGGACTCAGGAGTGTGAATGGAACTTGTGGAGATTCATCACTGAAGGGTGACCTCGGTTCTAGACTGGGGTGGCATCTTTCCCAAAAGCCTTGGTCAAGCACCGAAGGCCTGTTCCCGTCATGCTTCCTGAGTACTGAGCAGTGAAAGAAAAGCCACTCATGGGACTGAAGAGACCTCAGCCTTCTGTCTGGGCCATTGGGAGTCTGCTTGGCTGGGCAAAGGGGGACAAGTTATCCCCATTGTACTGGAGGGACTAGGGCCACGTTGGGGAAGAGAGCCTCAGTGGCAGAGAAGAAGCCTCATTTCTACTTCTAGTTCTGGCCTTAACTTGCTGTGTGAGACTGGGCAGATGGTTTAAGTTCTCTTTGTTGGAGGTTCCTGCCCTGTATGAGGCAGGTGGCATATAAGCACAGTGATTAAGAGCCTGGGCTCTGGAGCCAGACTCCCTGGGTTCACATCCAAGCTCTGCCTCTCTGAGGCAGGTGACAGAGAAAACTACCCAGGGGGACAAAGCCTCAGTACCCTCATCTGCAAAATAGGGCAACAGTAGTACGACCTCAAAAAGCTGATGAAAACGCAGCCACGCAGTTAGCACACTGCCTTAATAAACACTCAATAAATGTTAGCTCTTCACCTCTCATCAGAAGCCCGTTCCCCACAGTTTAATCTGTCAAATGGTGGAACATTCAGGCCTGTAGTTTGTCACAGTGCTCAGGCACTGGGACCTGGCTCTTCGAGCTGGAGGGAACATGACATTCTGGCTATGAGAAGACGTGGTTGCAGATTGCCTGAGCCATCCCTTCAGAATGTTTGCAGATCACTAGAGTGTAAGCAATTTTATGCAACTGCATGTGTGTTCCTCCTCATTTTCCAGGCACCCTTGGAAACAGTGCCTGGAGACCAATGCTCCAGAGCTACAGAGACCCCTGTCCATGACTCTGCAGACAGCAGGGGTAGGATAAAGGGTGGGACCTAACCTTCAGGAAGAGCCGCAGGCTGAGGTGCAGGGCTCCGGTAAGGCAGGCCCGGGGGAATAGGGCCTCTCCTCCCCCAGCCTCTGGCCTGCGACCTGGCTGCCTTGGCCTCTCTGTTTGCTTTGCAGCTTGGGCGTGACCCAGGACTCTGCCCCGAGACTGGAACTGAGAAAGAAGGCGCCCAGGCCCGTCCTTTGTCACCTTGATGCCCGTGTAAACCAGCAGTGGTGTTGCAAGCAACCTCATCAACACAGCGGCTGGGATTGGCCCCCCACAGAGGCACTGCACTCAGCACAGTCGTCCACGCTGGGGCGAGCACCAGTGCCTCCCCATCCATTCTTTCGTTTGTTGAGCCATGCGGTCATTCAGAAATATCTGGCTCATGAGTCCAATGTGCCTGGCACTGGGCTAGGTGCTGTAGGGTGCACGGCACTGAGCAAAGCAGGCACAGGCCTCAACCTCAAGGAGCTTACAGTCTAGTGGCAGTGGGGGTACTTACAAATAACTGCCCCCGTGAAGAGGAGATTACAAATTGTGATGAGTGCAATAAAATCAAAGAACAGGGTGTTGTGAATGTCTTTAAGATCAAGTGGGAGGCAAGGAAAGGCCTGGACCCGAAGAAAGAAGGCAGCAGGCAGTGCCCTACCTCGATGGTTGCTAACATGCCCACAGACATAGGGGACTGGTGGTTTGATGGGTTGAGCCCTCTACCACAGGATTTGCCCTTGGGAAGACTGTTGCTGCAAAGGAGAGGCTAGGCCTCCCTATAATTGTGCCTAAGAGCCTCCTCCCGAATGCCTCTTTGTTGCTCAGATGTGGCCCTGTCTCTCTAGCTAAGCCAACTTGAAAGGTGAAATCACTGCCCTCCCCCCTACGTGGGATCAGACACCCAGGGGAGTGAATCTCCCTGGCAATGTGGAATATGACTCCCGGGGAGGAATGTAGACCTGGCATCGTGGGACGGAGAACATCTTCTTGACCAAAAGGGGGATGTGAAAGGAAATGAACTAAGCTTCAGTGGCAGAGAGATTCCAAAAGGAGCCGAGAGGTCACTCTGGTGGGCACTCTTATGCACAATATAGACAATCCTTTTTAGGATCTAATGAATTGGAGTAGCTAGCAGTAAATACCTGAAACTATCAACCTGCAACCCAGAACCCATGAATCTTGAAGACGATTGTATAAAAATGTAATTTATGAGGGGTGACAATGTGATTGGGAAAGCCATATGGACCACACTCCCCTTTGTCCAGTGTGTGGATGGATGAGTGGAAAGGTGGGGGAAGGAAACAAACAAACAAACAAACAGACAAGGGCACCCAGTGTTCTTTTTTACTTTAGTTGCTCTTTTTCACTTTAATTATTATTCTGGTTATTTTTGTGTGTGTGGTAATGAGGGTGTTGGGGATTGATGTACAACTATGTAATGGTACTGTGAACAATCGAATGTACGATTTGTTTTGTATGACTGTGTGGTATGTGAATATATCTCAATAAAATGAATATTAAAAAAAAAAGAAATAATAATAAAAAAATAGATCCCATCAGCCATGGAGCCAGAGAATTTAAGGGGTAACACACTAGTGGCTTGGCCTTTTTATAGCCCATGCTGTTATCCTTATTAGTTAAGCAGGGTGATCAAACAAGGGTTTGAGCAGTTCAATAAGATTCGGAGAGATGAAAGGGAGCTGTAGATACACACACTCTTCTCCATGAAGAACTAGGATACAGGCTTTTGGATAGAGGGACAGGGAGAACACAGAGGAAAGCGGGTAAAAGGAGTAATGTTTCCTCTTTTCCTCAGTGCACATTAAAGATGAGAAGGTCATTTCTAAAGATCCACTAGCTACCCCAAGCATGCAGGAGATGGCCAACTGCATATCTGGATTAAGTTCCAGTTAGTTTTCGTACAGTGTAAGTTAGCAGCATATTTTGGAACTACTAAGGGATCTCACACTAACGAGCCTTTGGAATGGACATGAGTTGGTACAGCTGGGGAAACGAGATGTCCCACATTCTGCCCAACAAAATAGACCCTATGCAGAAGCAAGCACTAAGCAGCCTCAACTTGGTCCAAGCTGGCTTGAACTTTTCAGTCTAGGAAGACTCAGGAGAGTGAAAGCTGAGACAGAGAATTAGAGATTTTTTTCCAGGCTTGAGAAGATACAGGTGTTAGTATTTTTTTTTCATTTTTAAATTGAGGCATAATTTACAATTTAAAGTAAACAGTACACTGTGTTCTAGAAACAATTTCTCAAATTTGTAATTTAAACATTAAGTGCTGGAGAACGAGGTTTTGCAGGCAGTTTCAACCTGTCTGTGGTGAAATAAAGATAAGCCATCCTGAATGCAAGGCTGGCACCCAGGGGGTTGGAATATATTTTGACAGCTAATTAAAAAAAGCTACAAAAAAAAAAAAAAAAAAAAAAAAAAGAAGGCAGCAGGCAGGCAATGAGTGGCGGGAAGATTTGGGCAGTGGAGGGGTGAGCTCTGTCCCTGCTCCAAGGCAGCACATTTTCACACCCTTTGGGCTTGGCAGAGTCAGGCTCTCTGAGGCCTGGAGGCCTGTTGGCTTTCACGTGTGTAATAAACTTTCTAATCAGAAGAGGGGTCCAAGATTGCATTTTTAACAAGGCCCTCAGGTGGTTCTGATATGGGGTTCTGATGCTCTGTGACCCATTTTGGGGAAGCATTGGCATGCCATAGCATAAGCTGCATGGTCTTTCATGTTTTCCTGTCTATTGTGATAGCCTTCTACCTGGTTACCTGCCTCTAGGCTTATCATCCTCACTCCCATCACAATTCTATCTTCCATATCACTGCCAGAGTAATAATTCTGTAACACCAGCCTGAGCGTCCCACTTCTTTGCTCAAAATCCATTCTGTTATTCCCTATTACTTTCAAAAGGAAGTCCACATTCTTTAATATGGCCTAAATAGTGCTTTATGTCTTTGCTTTTGCCTTAACTACCACTTCTGCCCACCTCCCAGTTACTTTCATCCCTATATGTAGCATATTGCCTAGTACACAGTAGACAGTTGACAAATATTTATTTAATGACTAGGATAATGAGGGGATTAAATGTATTATATGAGAAATCACTTAAGGTCCTGAGGCTATTTTGTTTCATGAAAATAATAACTATGGGGACAGAACTATCTTCAAATTTTTGAATAGCAGTGTCATGTGTAAGAGTGATTATACTTGTTTTGAATGTCCCCAGGCCCAACCTGGAAGTCACAGGAAGTCAGAATTTGTCTAAATATAAGGAAATACGTTCTAGCAGAGCTTTTCAAAGATGGAATAATCTGCATTGGAAAATGATAAATTCCCTATCACTTGCAGTATTCTAACACTGATTCTATCATGACCTGGCAGGCATGTTAATGAGAATACTCAAGCACTTTGTGGAATTTGGAAGAAATAACACACCAATGTTGAAATCATATTGAGGCAGGCTAGAATAGGGAACCTGTGGCCAGCAGAAACGGCGACACGGACTAGGATTGCAAATGAGCCAATCCTGAACCACCCTTGACTGACCAATCAAAATAGCCTGGAATGCAAGCACCAATCAAAATGGCTGTCAATTGAACCAATCACAAGTCACTCTTAGCTGGTCCCCCATTCGAGAACAGCCCCTTATTTGCATAAAAATCAGCCAATTGGAAAACACCAAGTGTCTAAGCCCGCCCCTTCTAACCTATAAAAGGCCAAAACTGCACTCACTGGGGGGCGAGTGTCTGTTGAGTTGGCCCGAGGTGAAGTTCTTTGGCGTGTGCTATCCTGAGCTGTAACGTTGCCTGAACTATAACGCTGCCTGAGCTGTAACACTGCCTGAGCTGCAACTCTGCCTGAGCTGCAACTCTGCCTGAGCTGTAACACTGCCTGAGCTGTAACACTGCCTGAGCTGTAGCTCTGTCAGAGCTGTAAACGTCTGAGCTGTATGCTGCAGGGAGTGGTCTTTTTGTTTGGAGGCTCCAGCCTGATGGTGCTGTCTGTAACATCTGGAGTGGAGCTTTGCTGTTGCCTTGCTGCTGGCCTGTCTTGGCTGTGAAATTCCTTCTGGATGGGACCCCCAAAACCTAGAGTAAGACTCCACTCCAGCAGGAGCCCAGCCTTATCCTGTGAGCTGATAACAGGTTTGTTGGTGAGCCAGCCAGGAAGGTCTATCTTGTCTCCAGAGCCCTGATGCCCCAGGAGCCTTGCCTCCCCAGTAAGTCTGCAGCTGAAGTGACCTAACACTGATGATTATCCTGGATTCTCGGTTTCAATTTACCCCCTTGTCCTGACTCCTGTGGCAGCTGAGGATTTCCTGCCTGCTGCTCAAGCTGAGTAACTCTGTTTCAAGGGGGCGTCATAGAGGCCATGGAAATGTGTACCGATGTAGATCCTGATTTGGAAGAAGGAAAAATAATGTTGAAAACCTATTTTGATATCCAATCAGCAACAGATAAAAGGAGAAAACTACAACATATGGCCTCAGACCTCCAGAAACTTACGAAAGAACTCATGAACACTGCCTTTTTTGTCTTTAATAACTGAGACAGGGCTGCTGAGGAGGCTAGGTCTTGGAGAGACTGGAATAAGGCAAGGCTCATAGCTCTCACAATAATAAATGGTAAGCAGCCACCTCAGGGCCACCCTGGGCAGGAGCTGCCCGGAACCTGTCAGATGATATGGAGAGCCAGCACATGGGAAGCAAGAATGCCCTCAAAGTCACACGGGACTCTGAAAAGGGAGAGAGTCCCCTCTTTCCACGATGCAGGAAGGCTGGGCACTGGGCCCAGGAGTGCATCAAGGCATCTTTGAGTCCTACTGATCATCACCAGATGGACTGAAGGGGCCTGGGGCCAGTGGCTCCCTGGACCTTGCCAAACGATATCAACCTTGACGAGCCCCCATGGCACTTGAAATGGCAGATAAGACTGATAATTTTTTAATATGGTTTGGTAGCCACATTCTGTCTTAATCTCTCTCTGCAGCCCTCTCTCTAAAATGTGTCCCATTGTGGGAGAAGATGGGAAGGAAGTCTTGGGCTCAAGCCTTCACTCCACCTATCCCCTATTAAATGGGTAATGTTCTTTTCTGTGTGTGGAATATAACATAAAGTGATAGCTTTCTAAGTTAAATTTAACAAGAAAAGAGAGCAAATTACAAGGAATATTAGAGGTTACAATTTCAGTTTCAATTATTTCCTTATGAAATATAACATACAAAAAGGTAATATCTTTCAAGGTATGATTTTAACAAGTAGATACATAGGGAGTTTCCAAAGTTATGAGTTATAGACCATAGTTTCAGTTATTTCCTTATTGTGAAATTCAACATATACAAAAGGGTATAGCTTTCAAATTACCATTTAAGCAGTTACTATAGAACAAATTTCAAAGGTTGCTATTGGTTACAGTTCCACCATTTCAATTCTTGCCTTCTAACTATTCTGATACCCTAGCAACTAAAAAAGAAAACTATGCAAGTATTCAGTATTCATAATCCTTTGTTAAATTCCATCTTGTTGCTATGCCTTCCCCTAGTTCAATCACTTTCCCAATCTTCAGGGGTGTGTAGGCAGTGACAACCCTAACTCATTCATGTTGAAAAGGAGTGTCAACTTTATGAGCAAAGAGGGCACATGTAGTTGGTGTTCTTGAAGAGGATATTGCCTCTGGGGTTGGGGACTTAGCTGGCATAGGACCACTCTGAAGGACCTAAGTTTGTGATGAATAAACTTAGTGATGTAGGTAGATTTTTGATGACTGATTGGATCTCTTGTGATTGGTTTACTGAGGTCTTCAATTTCTTTGGTCAGTCTAGGCTGCTCATGTGTTTCCAGGAAATTGTCTATTTCTTCTAAATTGTCTAGTTTGTTGGCATACAGTTGCTCATAGTAATCGTCTTGTGACTTTTTCTTCCTCGGGTTCTGTAGTAATTATCTCCTCATTTCTGATTCTGTTTATTTGGGTCTTCTCTCTTTTTGACTTTGTTGGTCTAGCTAAGGGTCTGTCAATGTTCTCAAAGAACCAACTTTTTTTTTTTTTTTGTTCTCCAGCTCATTATTTCTGCTTTAATCTATTTTTGTCTACTTGCTTTAGGGTTAGTTTGCTGATCATTCTTTAGCCTCTTCAGTTCAGTTAGGTCTTTAGTTTTAGCTCTTTCTTGCTTTTTGATATATGCATTTAGAGCCATAAAATTTCCTTTCAGCACTGCCTTCACTGCCTCCCACAGGTTTTGAAGTGTGTTCTCATTTTCATTTGTCTCTAGATATTTTACCAATTTCTCTTCCAATTTCTTTGACACACTGGTTGTTTAGGAGTGTGCTCTTTAATCTCAATATATTTGTGAAAGATCTGGTTCTTTGGTGGTTGTTGATTTCTAGTTGGATTCCCTTGTGGTCAGAGAATGCTTTGAATAATTTCAATCTTGTAAAATTTATTAAGACTTGTTTTGTGCCCCAGCATGTGATCTAACCTGGAAAACATTCCATGTATATCCTGGTACTTTGGGATGTAATGATCTGTATATGTCTACTAAGTCTAATTCATTTATCATATTGTTCAGGTTCTCAATTTCCTTATTGGTTCTCTCTCTAGTTCTATCTATAGAAGATAGTGGTGTATTGCAGTCTCCCAGTATTGTAGATATGTCTATTGCTCCCTTCAGTTAGCCAATGTTTGTCTCATGTATTTTGGAGCTCCTTGATAGGGTGCATAAACATTTATAATTCATGAATTATCCCTTTTATTAATATATAGTGTCCTTTATTATATCTTTGCATTTAAATTCTATTTTTTCTGATATTAATATAGCTACCCCTGCTTTCTTTTGATTGCAGTTTGTGTGAAATATTTTTTCCATCCTTTCACTTTGTCTGTTTGTGTCACAGGGTCTAAGATGAGTCTCTTGTAAACAGCATATCACTGGGTCATGTTTTTTAATCCATTCTACAAGTCTGCATCTTTTAATTGGAGAGTTTAATTCATTCACATTCAAAGTTATTACTGTGAAGGGCATTCTTGAACCAGCCATCTTATCCTTTGGTTTTTAGATGTTAGAACTATTTTTTTTTACCTCTCTTTTTCCTTTAAGTTACCCTTACTAGTAAGTCTTCAGTTCTGTGCTCTTCTCCAGACTTGTCTCTCCATTCTTTTTTTCTCAGCTGGTAGAGCTCCCTTTAGTATGTCTTGCAGGGCAGGTCTCTTGTTAACAAATTCTCTGTGTTTGTGAAAATTTTAAACTGCCTCAATTTTGAAGGAGAGTTTTGCTGGATAAAGAATTCTTGGTTGGCAATTTTTCTTTTTCAGAATCTGAAATGTCATACCCACTGCCTTCTTGCCTTCATGGTGCCTGCTGAGTAGTCAGTACTTTGTCTTATGTTGTTTCCCTTGTATGTGGTGAATTGCTTCTCTTGATGCTTTCAGATGTCTTCCTTCTCTTCAGCATTTGACAATCTAATCAGTATATGTCTCAGAGTAAGTTTATTTGGATTTATTCTTTTTGGAGTTGGACATCTTTAATTTGCATATTTATGTCATTTATAAGGGTTGGGAAGTTTTCCCCAGAGTATTCTTCGAATACTCTTCCTAGCCCTTTACTCTCCTCTCCCCCTTCTGGAAAACCAATGATTCTTATATTTGTGTGCTTCTTGCTTTCCATCATATCCCTGAGATCCATTTCAAATTTTTTGACTTTTCACTATTTGTTCTTTTATGCTTTCACTTTCCCTCAGCCTATCTATGAGGTTGCTAATTTGTTCCTCTACTTCTTCAAATCTGGTGTTATGTGTCTCAAGAATATTTTTAATTTGATCAACAGCATCTTTTATTTCCATAAGCCCCTCTTTTTTTAAAATTTATTCTTGCAAATTCTTCTTCATGCTCTTCTAGGGTCTTCATGTCCTTTATATCCTGAGCCATAATATTGATATTTGTGTGTTCCTCTTTGATTAATTGCTCCAAATTTTGCATCTCTGGTGGCTTTTTTTTTTTTTTTTAATCATCATTTTATTGAGATATATTCACATACCACACAGTCATACAAAACAAATTGTACTTTCGATTGTTTACAGTACCATTACATAGTTGTACATTCATCACCTAAATCAATCCCTGACACCTTCATTAGCACACACACAAAAATAACAAGAATAATAATTAGAGTGAAAAAGAGCAATTGAAGTAAAAAAGAACACTAGGTACCTTTGTCTGTTTGTTTGCTTCCCCTACTTTTCTACACATCCATCCATAAACTAGACAAAGTGGAGTTTGGTCCTTATGGCATTCCCAATCCCACTGTCTCCCCTCATAAGCTACATTTTTATACAACTGTCTTCGAGATTCATGGGTTCTGGGTTGTAGTTTAATAGTTTCAGGTATCCACCACCAGCTACCCCAATTCTTTAGAACCTAAAAAAGGTTGTCTAAAGTGTGCGTAAGAGTGCCCACCAGAGTGATCTCTCGGCTCGTTTTGGAATCTCTCTGCCACTGAAGCTTATTTCATTTCCTTTCACATCCCCCTTTTGGTCAAGAAGATGTTCTCCATCCCACGATGCCGGGTCTACATTCCTCCCCGGGAGTCATATTCCACGTTGCCAGGGAGATTCACTTCCCTGGGTGTCTGATCCCACATAGGGGGGAGGGCAGTGATTTCACCTTTCAAGTTGGCTTAGCCAGAGAGAGAGGGCCACATCTGAGCAACAAAGAGGCATTCAGGAGGAGACTCTTAGGCACAAATACAGGGAGGCCTAGCCTCTCCTTTGCAGCAACCGTCTTCCCAAGGGTAAAACTTATGGTAGAGGGCTCAACCCATCAAACCATCTGGTGGCTTTTTAATTTGTTCATTTGGCTTGTCCATGTTCTGTATCCTTTGAGTGCTTTGTAATTCTCTGTTGGCTTTGGGGCATTTGCTTGTCTTGATAGGACTGAAAGTGTAGAATTGAGTATTTATACATAATTTGTTTTGCTGGAGTGCAGTTTCCCAATCCTACCAGTTGGTGGCACTCTTGGGGCACAGCTTTCTGAAATGCAGTTTTCCTAACCTACCAGCAGGTGCTGCTCTCACGTAGGTCTTCCCCAAACTCTGTGCAGTGGGCAGAGTCCAAACAGGGTGGGGAACCAATCAGTGCACTGCATCTCCATGTGCTCTGGGGAATCCTGGTCTTGGGGCTGCAAACTGGGCCCTGAGCAGGTAGGCAGGGAGCCTGATCAAGGGCACCCCGTAGGTGGGACATGGGCCCTACCTGCCAGTTCTCTGCCTGCCTTGTGCCAGTGAGTCTCTGGTGTGTGGGAGAGGCTCCTGTTTGCTGGTATGGTGCTTCTCCCTTGCTTCTTGCAGGTGCACACCCCAGACTTCTGTGGAGGGGGTAAGCAATTGCAGCCTGCCAGGTTCCCTCATGGGAGCTCCCTGCTGTCTGGCTGTGGAGGAACATCCCCCAGCAAACTATCAAGGTAGGTGAATGGGAGTGAAGAACCACTGCTTAATTCCTTGCCCAGTGGCGTTTTTGCTGCTGCCAGGATGGGGTAGTCCGGGTGGGTGAATTAGTTAGGGTTCTCTAGGGAAACAGAATCAATGAGAGGTGTCTATGACTATAAAATTTATAAAAGTGACTCATGCAACTGTGGTTATGCACGAGTCCAAATTCTGTAGAGCAGTCAGCAAACTGTCAACTCCAAGGAAGATGTCCGATGAGCTCCTCAGGAAACGAACTGGCAACTTCGATGAACTCCTCAGGAAATGCTTCGCTGGGCAGCTGAAGAAGTGAAGGTCCTCTGTCTCACTTACAAGTCTTCAACTGATTAATTGGATTAAATCCAGCCAATTGCATTCTCTCATTGTGGAAGGCATACCCTTTGGTGAGTCATCAGTCACAGCTGCAGTCAATTGATGATTTAATAAACCAGCCTGTTGGTTCCAGCCACAAACGTCCTCATAGCAATTGTTAGGCCAGTGTTTGCTTGACCAGACAGCTGGGTACTATCACCTGGCCAAGTTGACACACGAACCTAACCATCACAGTGGGGAACACTCTCACCGCGTCCCTCCAGCCTTTGTCTTTCCTCCATTTTTGACAGGTGTCCCCTCCATGTACTGTGGGGGACCATCTATGGCCAGTCACACCCCGGACCCTTTCTAGTTACTCTGATGGAGAAGAAACCTGTTCCACCTCACATACTCCGCCATCTTCTCAGAAGTCTCTGCAGGTAATGTTGTTTCGAGTCATCAGTTTTTAGAAATACCAGATTGTCCAACCTCACTTCTAGGAAGAAATATACTAAAAGCATTAAGTGCCCAAATCCAACTGATAGGTTGTCTGCCAAAACAAGAACCTGAGAGCCCCATTGAAAATATTGTAGCCTTAAGTATGGTGTTAACTGGGACTGAAAGGACTCTAGAATCTTTCCCCTTAGAATCAAGTGGACCCTGAAGTCTGGGAAACAGACGTGCTGGAGAAAGCAATTCATGCCCCTCCTATTGTAATTCTATATAGGCGAGAACTGCCTTTCCCAAGGAGGAGACAGTACCCACTTAAGCAGGAGGACTTTAAAGGTATTCAACTCCTCAACTAAAAGTTTTTAAAAGCAGGCCTTCTTATTCCCTGCCAGTTCCCTTCTAATACCCCCATCCTATCCATTAAAAACTCAAATGGGACTTATCAGATAGTGCAGGATCATAGGGCCATAAACCAGTTAGTCATTCCCCTCCACTCCATAGTCCCTAATCCTTACACCCCCCTCAATAAAATCCCAAGCTCCACCATGTGGTACTCAGTTCTGGATCTAAAGGATGCTTTCTTCTGTACACGTTTACACCCAGATTCCCAGTTTTTAAAAAATTCAGTTTTATTGAGATATAGTCACATACCATACAGTCATCCATGGTGTACAATCAACTGTTCACAGTACCATTATATAGTTGTGCATTCATCACCCCAATCTATCCCAGTTTCTTTTTGCCTTTGAATGGCAAGAGCCCATGGATGCAACCCCCACCCAGCTCACATGGACAGTCCTGCCCCAAGGGTTTAGGGACAGTCCTCATCTCTTTGGAAACACACTAGCCCAAGATTTAGCCCTCCTGCGTTTGGAGTCTAGCTCTCTTCTTCAGTATGTGGATGATTTGCTAATTTGCAGTCCTACTAGGGAAGCCTCCCTTAGGGACAATACTACCACTCTAAATTTCCTAGCTGAACACCAGATATTTCCTAGCTGAAACCGAGTTTCAGCTTCAAAGGCTCAAGTTACCTTGTAGAAAGTTCTTTATCTTGGGTTTTATTCTTACCCCAGGGGAGCACTCTGAGGCATTTCAAACTATGCTGTCTGAGACCAAGAAACCTTTAGAGCGTTTCTAGGGATGGCAGGGTATTGCAGGGTCTGTATTCTCAATTTGGGGAGATAGACTGACCTTTATATGAAGCAGTTGGGGGACTGGATAATGCCCTCTTTGAATGGGGAACAGCAGGCTTCTGCCTTCACCACCATTAAAAGTGCTCTCCACCAGCCTGCCTGCCGTAGGATTACCAAAATTAGATAAGCCTCTTTTCTATATGTAACTGAAAAGAAATGAGTAGCATTAGGAGTTTTGGTGCAAAAGCTTGGAAGCATTCCCCAACTTGTGGTATACTTTTCAAAACTGTTAGATGCCATAGCTCAGGGCTGGCCACCTTGTCAGAGTGGTAGGAGCCACTGCCTTACTTATAGAACAAGCCATAGGGTATACATATGAAACAAATGGATGGCTTGTCAAAGAAGGAAGAATTTTCTTGCCCAGTGAGGTGCAGTGGAAAGTCATTCAAGGTTTCCACCAAGCTACCCATCTGGGCAGGGATGCTCTTACTCCTTCAGCATAGATAATGGTTTTGGGAAAGAATTTAACCAAGACCATTAAGAAAGTTACTCGGAGTTGTGCTTTGTGTGCCATTAACAACCCAAATTCCAGCAACCTCACCCACCCACCAGTCCTAACAACCCCAGTGCAGAGATGAGGAACATAACCAGGAGAGGACTGGCAGGTCAACTTCATCCATAAATTGCCTTGCCAGAGATTTAAGTACTTATTAGTCTTTGTAGATACCTTTACAGGATGGATAGAAGTCTTTCCTACTCAAACAGAAACTGCTCATACTGTGTCTAAGCTCCTAGTTAAAGAAATTATCTCTGGATTTGGGTTGCCTGTTTCTATCCAAAGGGATAATGGGCCAGCATTCATTAGCCAAATCACGCAATGGGTAGCTTCAGCCCTTGGCATAAGATATCACCTCCACTGTTCCTGGAGACTGCAATCCTCAGGAAAGTAGAAAGAGGCAATCAAACCTTAAAACAAGTGCTGGCAAAACTATGCCAAGAAACCCATACATCTTGGGCACCAAATCTTCCCTCAGCACTTCCAAAAGAGCCTCTCTTGTTAAGCTCCTGAGATGATGTATGGGAGACCATTTTTAACCCAGGATTTAATGTTAGACCCAGAAATCTATAATCTTACCAAGTACTTTACCTCCCTAGGAGCCACCCAAAAGCTGATACAAGAGTTAGAGGCTCAGTTTCTTCTGGCCCAAGAGCCAGGCTTGCCCCTTACTAAGTAAAACCTGGGGACTCTGTCTTAGTCAAAACCTGGCAAGAAAACAGGCTTGGCTCCCAACTGGAGCCCAAGTGGAAGGGACCTAACTCAGTAATTCTTGTCACTTCCACAGCAGTTAAAGTCAGTGAAATCTCCAGATAGATTCACCTGTTCAGGATCAAGCTCCCCTACCAAGATCCCACAGACCCTCCTGGCCAAAGGGAATCCTACAACTGCCAGCCACTGGAAGGATTGTAACTCCTGTTTAAAAGACAACAAAGCTAAGAATAATGGACCCTTCCCTTCTGGGTGTACTGCTGCTCCTCCCTTCACAGCTTAGCAGGTCAGCCCCAGAAGAACCTCATCACTTATACCACTCACCACTTAAACCTCACTTCCTGTTGGCCACGTGCCGGGAACTCCCAACCTATAGCCAACATCATGCACTGGGGTACAGCACAGCTCTTTGCAACCCCTCGTTTATGCCTTGAAGACCCAACAGAAAAGTGCTTTTCCTTTTTTAATCCTCCTTCTGGGCACTGCACTGACAGCCACCAGAACAGCAATAGGGGGGATCATTGCTTGCTATCAATTCCACCACAACCTGTTCCTAGAACTAGCACAAAGCATACAATCCACCGCCTGTGCTCAGGCCCAAGTAGAGTCCCTGGCAGTGCTGGTCCTCCAAAATCGGCGAGCCTTAGATGCACTCATGGCAGCCCAAGGGGGAACATGCCTCTTTTCCCTCTTCTTACAAAAGCAGTGTTTAACCAATCTGGAAAAATTCAAAGCAATTTATGAGATATACAGAAACAGAGTACACGGTTTAAAATTAGTGCTGGAAATCCCTGAAACCCTTTTCCATCTTTACCTAATATAGCTTGGGCTCTCCTGTTTCTATGTCCTCTTGTTCCTTTTATTCTCATCCTCATATTTGGTCCACGCATATTTAACCTCCTTGCTAAATTTGTCTCCAATAGGTTACCCGTGCTCCAAGCCAAACTCATTCTAGTCTGTGGATACATCGCCCCCTCCCAGACCAGGACAGGCCCACCATGGACCCCACTAAAATAATTTAAAAATAGAGTTCTACACCCTGGCAGGCAGTTGACGATGCCCCGAATAAGCAGGATGAAGCTCTAGAAGACAGCTCTCTGTCCCTTGACCTCCCCTTAAGATTAAGGGTGTACAACTCTCTCAGTGGGAGTTGAGGCAGGCTAGAATAGGGAACATTGGACAGGCAGAAAGGGAGGTATGGGACTAGGATTGCAAATGAGCCAATCCTGAGCCACCCTTGATGGACCAATCAAGATAGCCCAGAATGCAAGCCCCAATCAAAATGGCCTTCAATTGAACCAATCACAAGTTGCTCTTAGCTGTTCCCCCATTCGACCACAGTGCAGTCCCTTATTTGCATAAAAATCAGACAATCCTGAAACACCAAGTGTCTAAGCCCTCCACCTCTAACAAATAAAAGGCCAAGACCGAACTCACTGGGGGCAACTCTCTCGAGTTCCCCTGCACTGACATTCTTCGGTGTGTATTCTCCTGAGCTGTAACACTGCCTGAGCTGTAGCCCACAGGGAGTGGTCTCTTTGCTTGGAGGCTCCATCCTGATGGTGCCCTCTGTCACATCAAAGCCTTGCTGTCACCTTGCTACTGGCTTGTCCCGGCTGTGAATTCCTTCTCAGCAGGACCCGGAACCCGGAGTAAGACTCCACTCTGTAGGAGCCCAGCCTTGTCCAGTGAGCTGGTAACAATATGTTTCTGTGGAGAAATAAAGGTGAAGAGAGAAAAGGGAAAACGAACTATCTATTGTCCAGGGAAATGGAATATTGTGGTTAGTTGTTACCATACACACCATGCATGGAATGAATATTGCCCATATTATAAAATAGTCCAAACACAAGATACTCTTTATTCTTTCTTTGATAATCAAGGAAATGATTTGGGATCTTGCAATGTATATGGGTCATCATTATAAACATTAATTCTCATCATATTATTGAAGTGTAGATACACCAGTAAAGAAAAATCTCTGCCAGAATGTTGGTTAAACCAGCTTTTGCTACTGAAACTAGAGAAGTACTCCAGACAAAAACAATAAAGAAGTGCATCACACAGAGAGACAGTGACACTGAAGCTCAATCTATTTAGCATGTTCAAAAAAGTTTGTATTGGGGGCAAAGAGCCATGTCAATTTAGAGAACAACCCTACAGATCAGAAGGCTCATGTGGCCAAAATTTAGCTAATAAAATAACTGCTTCATAATCACCAATTAAACAAGCAATTTTCACAACTGATTTGCCAATGTTTATTTTATTTCTAAATAAAAGGAGAGTGTGGGGAATCCAGGATCTTGGTGAGCCTCCCTGTCAGGTATCCATGTATTTTCTCTCTCTCCTTATTTGGTTTAGTGGGGACATTTAGATTTTAGAGTAATTTGGGTAATTTTCAGTCAGATGTTTAAGGATTTGGGGCACTAAGAAAAAGCAAGAGCCTTGATTTTTAACAATTTTTAGTAACTTGTTCATTCAAAGCAAAGGCTATTGGGAAAACAGGCCTTTTCAGTAGTTCCTAGGGTTATTTCCTTGGGAGAAAAAATGATGTAACTGGCTCTGAGGAAATTTCCCCCAGGCAAGAGCTGCTTGCTACTGTTTGCCTGTGCCCTTTCCACTGCCTGAAGCCTAAACTCTGCTCTGGTTAGAATCTTACTGTGCCGGTTTGAAAGTACTATGTCCCCCAGAAAAAGCCATATTCTTTGATGCAATCTTGTGGGGCAGACATATTAGTGGGGATTAAGTTGGAATGTTTGGATTAGGTTGTTTGCATGGAAATTCGCCCCACCCAACTGTGGGTAATGACTCTAATTGGATAATTTCCATGGAGGTGTTATCCCACCCATTCAGGGTGGGTCTAAATGAAATCACTGGAGCCATATAAATGAGCTGACAAACAGAAGGAACTCAGTGCAGCTGTGAGTGACATTTTGAAGAGCAACTGAGAGTGGCATTTTGAAGAGGAGCTACAGCCAAGAGGGACACTTTGAAGAATGCATAGGAGCTGAGAGAGTAGCTACAGATGAGAGACAGTTTGAAGACGGCCGTTGAAAGCAGACTTTTGCTCTGGAGAAGCTAAGAGAGGAAAAACACCCCAAGAGCAACTAAGAGTGACATTTTTGAGGAACTGCAGCCTAGAGAGGAACTTCCTGGGAGAAAGCCATTTTGAAATCAGAACTCTGGAGCAGACGCCAGCCACGTGCCTTCCCAGCTAACAGAGGTTTTCTGGACACCACTGGCCATCCTCCAGTGAAGGTACCCAATTGCAGATGTGCTACCTTGGACACTTTATGGCCTTAAGACCGTAACTGTGTAACCAAATAAACCCCCTTTTATAAAAGCCAATCCATTTCTGGTGTTTTGCGTCCTGGCAGTGTTAGCAAACTAGAACACTTACCTTTCCTTTCTTTGCCTCTCTGGTTTCATTTCCTCCCCATCCCTATCTGATCATTTCTCAAAGTATATTAAAATCCTGGCCCCAGAAATGGGTGAGCTAAAAACAGTCCTGGATGTGCAAGCAGGAGATGAGGGTTCTAATACCTGGTCTGTCACTGGCTAGTTGTGTGGTCTTCAGGAATTTGCTGAACTTTCCTGCTCCTCAGTTTTCTTATCTATGAAAATGGGTGATTGGACCCTATTTCCTTAGAGTCTGTTCCAACATTAGACCTAATATGACACACATCACCATGCCTATTGCACCTCACCCTTGAATTGAAATCACCCTCCTTTTTCAAAATTTCTCTAAGAAACTTGTTTGTTTTAAAGAGGGCCTTTGCAACTACCAAATACTGCAATCCTTTGCCAACTGTGTCACCAGAACCTGCGTTGTGAAGTTCTTTTTAAATTTAACCTGTGAGCACATTTAAAATTTAATATGAATAATGTGAGAATCATCTTGAGAATGAAAAATACCTAGGCTGGAATCCATGAAGTTTTATTCTTAATGTGAAATAATTATTCTTATTCGAGATAGAGAGTGGCTGATTAAAATATTAGAGGAAGGAAATAATTTATCTCTCATCTACTCTGTGCCAAGCACATTACTTGGCACTTGTGCACATCATTCCTGGTAATCCTCAAAACAACCCTGTAAGGAAGACATTATCTCTCTTATTTAAGATTATACAAGAAACTGAGGCCCAGCAAGTTTACACAACTAGCATAAGGTAACATCCATTAAGTAGCTGGACCAGGATATGAATCCAGGAGATTAAAATGTATGTTTTTATAGTTTGTGTCATTTATAACTAAATCACAATTTGATAAACTGGAAAATGCCTAGGATCCAGCTCTCTCTAACTAGTCAGCTCTGCGACCTGGAACAAGTTGCTTAACCTCTCCAGACTTCAGTTTTTCCATGTAAGGGAGAGGTGGACAAGAAGGATGATTTCCACGCCCCACTTTAGCTCTAACAATCTGTAGTCTAATCTGTCTATGGCAGAACACTAACTGGTCTTCATTTCCCCCTTGTGGGTGAAAGCTGAACTGTTACTATCACTATATTTGTATGAGACTTAAGAATAATTTGTACATTAAAATGACAAAAAGCCCCAATCAAATCAGCAAATTGACATCATGCAGATAATGCAGCTGGATGAATGGTTTGCTTTCTACCAATTCTTTGATCATGTTGACACAAGTTTAGAGTCATAATCTTTCTAAACAAAAATAACTACATATAGTCTCAAATGTGATCAAGAGCAAAAGATAGATTAAAATAGGCTTTTCTCCCCTCACCTTTGTTTTTGTTTTCTATTTTATCAGAACATGATCCTTTCAAGAATCTGTCAATATGTAAAAAATGCCATAAGTGAAATTAAAAGGCAAGAAATAGGTCAGGGGTGGGGAATTGCAGTAGACCAGCAATATGGATAAGATCAGAGGTTAGTACCTATGATATAAAAAATGAGTTCCTAGAAATCAATTAGAAACAAGAATGAATGCCCCCCACCCATTCAAAAATGGACTAACAACAAGAATGGGCCAAAAAGAAATAAAAATGGTCAATTAAATATATGAACAACTACTTACTCTTAAAAGATTAAAGAAACACAAACCAAAACACGTGATCATTTTTCATTCATCAAATTGGGCAAATGTGGTTAAAAAGAAGATAATATTCCATAAATATGAGTGTTTGGAAAAATAGGCCTCCTTTTAATCTACTGTAATTGTTGACAGAATTTGGGACAACTTTCTAGAGCATGATTTTATATATATATATATATATATATAGTCTTAAAAAGAGACAGTTGGAAAACCACTCAATGTCTGGTGAATAAGGGAAGGGTTTGGCAAATCCTTCAATGGAATATTATGCAATCATTAAATATAACTGTTAGAAGAATATATAGTCACTTAGAAGAAAGTTCAGTCTATGTTACATGAAAAAAGATTACAATCAGCATGTATATCAGTATGACATCAATTATATAAATATATTAAAATATACACTAAAAAGTTAAGTTCTGGTTATCTCGGGGTACTGGAATTATAGATATCATTTGCTTTTCTTTATCTTGCTATTCTTTTTCTTTTGTTCCCTAATTTTCCACCATGGATGTGTATAACTTTTGTAATCAGAAAAAAATAGACACATTTTTCATGTTTCCTAGCGACTCAAAAGTTTTCTGGCTGGGAACAAATAGACAAAGAAAAGATTCAAAGGCAACCAACAGTTGTTCATCTATCAGCAGACTTTATGTTGAACAATATATTACAGGACACACACTTGGATATGCTGTTTCTAAGGCAGCCAGGAACAATGTAAGGGTAAAGAAACGATATGAGCCTGTCTCTTTCTTCCTCACGAATACACCACAGGAAAGCATGATTTGTATTCTAACTTTAATCAGTACAGCTAAGGTTGAATTAAGAGCTATTCTTTTCATTAAGGGAAGATTTTCCAATTCCTTTTATCAATCAATTAGGTAGAAGAAGCACAGCTTGGCATGTCTGGTTAAAATTCGGGAGTGCTACACTGAGACTCATTACACGTTTACCCGTAATTCATAGAGCATGAAAGGAATTGACAGGTTACTCAAATATACGCACACATGCACACACAAAACCCACTGTTTAAAAAGGCATTTACATGGCTGAAAAAATAGTTCTCTGAGTCACCTAGGAGAAGACAAATCAATTTATAAAGACACAGAGAAATGCAGCAGTTTCTTCATGTCTAAAGATGACAACTCCTTCACATCTTGAGCTGTGAAGACATTCCTTTTCACTGGGAAAACACCCCCACCCCCAAAACACTTTACACATGTATCACTACCACAGCCAGCAAAACAAAAGGCAGATCCTTATCAGTTTTTGCATATCAATAACCAGACATTTGATAATCTTTAATTCTGTAAACATGCCTACCTTCTATCAGTATCCTTTCTCTTAAAGAGAAAAGAGTAAAGAATGAAGGCGCCATTAGTCATGGTAACTTGATGGAATTAAAGAGGCCAGTTTCCTTGGTAAAAGGGAACATTGGTGAGTATCCAAAATTATGCACGTACATTTTACATTTTATCAAAAGATGTCTCAGTTTACCTGGCCTAAAATTAAGTGTAAAAAAGGCACTCCACTGTAAAAAATCCTACATCTTCATAGCAAAGAGAGATTATCAGTATCACTGAGGTTAAAAAAAAATGCTGCAGTTAGGACTACTTCAGGTTATTCAAATGAAAGTAGAGATGCCCACCCCAATTCTCATCCTGAATTTACTCAAATCAAAGCCCCACTTTCCCAGTGTGATTTTTTAATTTTTTAACACAATTTTATTGAAATATATTCACATATCATACAATCATCCAAAGTGTACAATTGTTCCCATTATCCTCATATAGTTGTGCATTCATCACCACAATCAATTTTTGCACATTTTCATTACTCAAAAAATAAAAATAAGAATAAAAATAAAAGTAAAAAAGAACACCCAAAATGTCACTATACCCTACCCCCTTATTATTCATTTACTTTCTGTCCCCATTTTTCTACCCATTTGTCCATACACTGGATAAAGGGAGTCTGAGCCATGTTTTCACAATCACATGGTCACACCATATAAGCTATATAGTTATACGATCATCTTCAAGAATCAAGGATACTGGATTGCAGTTCAACAGCTTCAGATACTTCCTTCTAGCTATTCTAATAAACTAAAAACTAAAAAGGGATATCTCTATAATGCATAAGAGTAATCGCCAAAATGACTTCTTGACTCCATTTGGAATCTCTCAGCCACTGAAACTTTATTTTTTTCCATTTCTCTTCCTCTGTTTGGTCAAGATTTTCTCAATCCCACATTGCCCGGTCTAGGCTTATCCCTGGGAGTGACATCCCACATTGCCAGGGAGATTTACACTCCTGGGAGTCATCCAGTGTGTTTTAAAAATTCAATTACCGAATTGAAAATAAATCATCCATGTCACACCCTCCACTTTCTGGAAAGACAACAGCGAAATCACTCAAAAAATGAGAATTTATACTATTTCTTAAGACATCAAGAGAAAGAGATTTCCCATTGGGTAATGAATCAGGCATAAAAACAGCAAAGGCAGAAAGCTAGTTTTCTGCTTTGAAAATGTAAGTTTTGGATGAGCAAATACTTTGTAAGAGGCTTATAAATTGTGTAAAAATCTGTTTTTTTTCCCTTCTGCAATTTCAGTTGCCCAAAGTTCCAAGTAGAGGGAGGAGAGAAGAGGCCTAAATCTGTGGCCAACAGAATCTATGTAATGAAATTATGTTCTGTGGAGAGACTTGTGTCCATAATTTGAAAGTCACCATTATGTATATTCAAGCCCTTCTATGCTAATGCAAGTATCCTTTGAGAAGGAAGAGAACAGAATATTTTAAGTTATCCTTTGTTTTCTGGTTTGTCTCTCCTGTATTTTCATGTTTTCCTAAGGTCTGGAAAATTTACCAGTAAAAAATAAAGGGAATATGTTTATTCTGTTTAAACTTTGTGGTTGTTTAACATTTGTTTTAAGTTATAATACAGAAAGAAAGTGGAGAGTCAAGATCCAATTTCTAGTCCCAATGACCTTCATGCATTAGAAAGTGACAAAAAAAAAGGCACCTCTCCACTGCGATCTTTGGAGTTTGCTTCCCAATCAGTAGAACAATATTTATCTTGTCACTAGGTAGTGGCTGCTTAGAGAGCCACGTGAAAAATGATCCGGAGGCCACATCCAACACAGCCAAAAGAGTGACTTGATTGATAAGTACTGTCTGTCATAGCCACTAGTTAATCAAAAAGAGAAATGGAGGGAAGATGCACAAAGGTATATTGGTTATTCAAAATGCGCTTTTTATTCATTTTAACACAGATGATTTTTAACAGTTGAAACAAAATATCTGATACACAATTTTGAGATTTTTAGCAGCACCTGCAACAAGAGGATTGTGGAATACCTCAGGAAAAAGTAAAGATGGCTGAGGCAGGCACAAAATAACCTGAAATTCACCAAGCCACTGAAGACATGGAATCTGAGGCCCCTTGAATATTAGCCCAATACAAGAAAATAAACTAAATTAAAATTCTGTATGATGTTTTAATGGACCGTTGGAAAACTGAATATAGTTCTAATTAGAAATATCTTATTCGAAAAATCTAGTGCTTGTTTTTTTAAAAAAACTCACTGAAAACATTGCACTGAACATTCCAGGGTACACTGCCAATTTCTAAGCATATATGCACAGTTCCTGGTGCTCAGATTTCAGCCTTTGGTGATTTTTAATCTTACCCACACTATATGTCAACACCCTATTGAGTTACACACCAAAGTGCCACTGCTTTTGTCACTTATTGCTAAATGCCTTCATTAACATATTGTGTCGTGATTTGGAAGGAAAAAAAAATGATATGCCTATGAGGTAAGAGGCTTCAACTGACCTGCCATAAAATTAATACTTGTCTTGGGTGGACAGGAGGCCTATGAATGGAATACTTACATGACTTGTTACTCAAATGACTACATGCCACTCTAACAGAGACAAGGACTTTTGTGAGTTGGTGGAGGTCTTTGTGAAGGCCTGAGATCTACAAATAGAAACTACTATAAGCAGAGTGCAAGTAGAAAGAGAAGGCCCCAGGTCTCATGCCTTAAAAACAATTAGCATTTAACAGTTCTGACTACAGCAATGTACCGATTTCCATCCTAACATGATTGTAGCAAAATGATCATGAAACTTGGAAATTATCGTGGCTGGCTATAGGCAGAGGCAGAATGGGGACCTATACTTAAGAGCTGTGGGGTCCCAGTTCTGGCTTTGACTTCTGGCATCAAAGTTAGTTAGACAATCAGTTCAGGGCTATATCTTAATTGGAAATATTGGGTATGACTGGGTTGTAGTATCTTTCTCCGCTTGTTTATGTGGCCCAAAAGTCCCAGAGCTCTTAAAGCACATAAGGTTCCACGTGTAAGGCTGATTCCATATGTGGCTACAATGGAGAGTTCTAGGCTGTATTCCTGTGAAAGCTCCCACCCCCTTCCCAGCCTGGGTCTCTTTGGGGGGGGGGGCATTTCTAACTGTTCCTCACTACTTTGGGTCACTATTTTTATCATAGATGCTATAAAGTACAGATTAAAAGTTATGCTGCACAAACAGATCAACAAGAACTAGACTGCATAATACGGTATATAACTGGTAGTCATCGTAATCAAAAATTGACAAACCATTTTTGCATTTTAATGTTATCTTTAGGCTGTTTCCATCAGGGCACATAAAGATTACTCAGAGCTCAAGAATTTTTTCTGCTCCAATGCAAAAGCAAAGGGAAGAACTATGCAGAAGCTGTTGTTAAAGGCTGATCCCAGAATAGTTTGAAAATTTTTAAAAGTCACTCTTCATGGTGTTAGGTGTTATCTTAAGATAAATCTAGCTATCAAATGGCATTGAAACACAGTTTATAGGTTCACAGAACTTAGAGCTGGAAGGGACCTTAGAATGAATATCTAGCCAGTACAGAAATTCTTTTTTATGCTGTTTTAAAGGATGGTCATTCAGCATCTCCTTGAATAATTCCAATGGAGGAGAGCTCAGTATTAAGGCAGTCTATTCCACTGTTGGACAACTCTAATTATGAGGAAGTCCATTCTAACACTGGGTTGAAGTCTGCTCTCTTGTCATTTTCAATGTCCTAATTTGGTCCGCTGAAACCTACAGTGCAACATACAAGAAATCCATTTCTTCTTCTATAGTAAGTATTCGAATTAAAGAACCTTGGGAGAAAAGCCAATTATTCCCTAATCTTTTCTGAAGCCTTCTTTGTGGGACCAGCATGGTAGACTAAAGAACCATCTAAATTATGAGCAGAGAGCATTGCACCCAAAGCCATATATTAAGCAGCATTGCTAAATTAATAAGAGGTTGTCAGAGAAGCAACATCTCTATACAGAAGTAGAGTTATTAAGTAAAAGCAAACCAACCATTTATTTGCAAGGGTGGTTGGCATATTTAAGCATAATCCATTCACTAATACCCTGTCCCTTTAAACTCAAGAGTACAATCAATTTCCAGTGTCATTAGGGTATCTGTTGTTGAGGTGGTATTTTTTTAAAAGCCCAGAGAGGGGCAAACTATACATAAGGATTAAACAAGGCAGTGTACATCATTATACTTTTGATTCTTTATCATTACAGCCTCCCTATAATTTAAGGTTGGGACATCCTTGTTTGTATTATTATTTTTTATTATAATATAGCGCAGAGTCTTTTTTTTTCCTTTGACAGAAATGTCAGAAACGGTTTGGCAAAAGTCTGATGGTGATATTTGTTAGTTGATTAATGGAACACTTTAAGGGATAACTTTAGCTCTTTAACTCTTTCATGCTGCTGAGCTCTAGGTTTAAACTGTGATTTGAAAAATATTTATCTCTCAGGACTAAAGCTTTCTGACATGTCTTGATACACACAGAAGGGGAAATAGCAGAAATCACACAAAATACACTTGGCTTGACAAAGCTTTTTTTTTTTTTTAAATCATTCTACAGCTTCAATTTGAAAGGCTTTGATTCACAATCACAACCTTATCTCTTACCGTTGTGTGTGTGTGTGTGTGTGTGTGTGTGTATGCACTCTTAGAGGGGCACAGTTATTCTTATACTACTAACTGAACAATTTGGGGCACATTTTAAAAAGACTACTTTTAACAGCATGAAGATCCTGCTTTGGAGCCACTATTCAAGTCAATGGTGTGGCCTAACATGCAATGCTCCAGCTGTTCCTCTACAGCCAAAACCTGCCTGACAGCTTCTTCAAAGGCCACTGTCACATTAGTATCATCTTTGGCACTTGTTTCTAGATAAGGGTAATCCCCATTCTCCATGCACCAGGCTCGTGCCTCCTCGGTAGTCACTTGCCTATCCTCTTTGTCTACCTTGTTACCCAGAACTACAAAGGGGAAGTGCTCAGGGTCCTTTACATCTGCATAGTAGATGAATTCTTTCTGCCAGTTGCCAAGGTTCTCAAAGCTCTGTCGGTCATCCACGCTGAAGGTCAAGAGGCAGCAGTCTGCTCCCCTGTAGAAGGGTGTCCTAAGGCTCTTGAAACGTTCCTGCCCTGCAGTGTCCCAGATCTGAAGGGTTACAAAGCGTCCATCTACCTCCAGATCTCGGTTTAAGAACTCTACCCCTATGGTGTGAAAAGCCTGGGAGTCAAACTTATTAGTTACATAACGGTTCATAAGTGAGCTTTTCCCAACTCCACCATCACCCAAGAGAATGACCTTTAAGAGCAGGGATTTCCCACTCATTGTTGCAGCAGCAGATATGGAGGAGTTTGTAACAAAGAGAACCTGAAAAAAGAAAAAAAAAAGAAAAAGAAAAAGTAGGAGGGAAAACAGTTAAACCTAAAACAGAAATCAATTTCATAGCAAGTGTCTCAGAATTGTGAGGACTTCTAATTTAACTTCTCTTGATTCATGCTCATTAAATGATATAACACAGCAGTAGGCATAAAACTCTTTCTTTGCACAAGAGGAAAAAAGGTCTCATTTTTCTGAGGTCGCTTGCCTGTGCCAGGAAAATGGCTGAATGACACAGGTAAACGGATTAGCAGATGGTGCTATAATTTGGTTCCGTTCTGACCCCACTCTAGGAGTGAGAGCCTAGAACAGGAATGCCGCTCGAATGTGTAACCATATTAGCTTCTGGTTTAGACAATTCCAAACAAGAGGAAAATAGTACGAAATTGACTTGGAGTTTGAAGTCTGCTCCTGATTGACCCAAGAATTACTGAGAGAAAGCTATGTGAGCTGGATTCTTGATTTCATCAGTAGAGGCATGGACCAGAATTATACTGGACTCTAGAGTTTGGGGGAGAGAAAAGAGGTCAAGTTTCTTCAGGCATTTGCCCCATTATCCTTGCATGGATACGGGACAGCCTCATAAGTAAACAGTCTTCCATAATCTTTTCCTCATGGAACAATGGCATATAAGTTGATGATAGTTGACTGATATCAATATAACAGCTATCATTAAGGAAGAAAATCTCAAATAGCTTATTAATTTTGGGATTTAGGTCCTAATTCCCTAATAGAAACATATGAAAACATACTGTAAACTCTAAAGTGCCAATAATTATATAGTAGTACCCTTCTTGTTACCTCTACAACATGTCTATACATGGAATGCCTAGAATGCATTTTAAAATAAAAAGATCAAATGTTGACTGTGCAACTACCTTGTACCAGATCTGTTAGGTACTTTCACATTAGGTCCATTATGGGAACTCAACAATGATGATGTTAATCAGGTGTAATTTATGGAAGAGATCCAGAGCTTTGAAAAGCTAATCACTAAACAAAGGAGCCCATGCAAAAGAGCTTTGGGAGGCACATATGTTTGAAATGTTGTTTCATTAATCCAGTAGGCTGTAAAACTATTTTGGTGTGCATGTGTACTAACTATATATTTTTTCTAACTATTCATTTTTTTTTTAATTAAATTCAGTTTTATTGAAATACATTCACACACCATACAATCATCCATGATATACAATCCACTGTCCACAGTATGATAACGTAGTTATGCGTTCATCACCACAATCTATCTCTGAACATTTTCCTTACATCAGAAAGAACCAGAACAAGAATAAAAAATAAAAGTGAAAAAAAACACCCAAATCATCCCCCCATCCCACCCCATTTGTCCTTTAGTTTTTATCCCCATTCCTCCACTCATCCATACACTAGATAAAGGGGGTGTGATCCACAAGGTCTTCACAATCACACTGTCACCCCTTGTAATCTACATTATTATATAATTGTCTTCAGGAGTCCAGACTGCTGGGTTGGAGTTTGGTAGTTTCAGGTATTTACTTCTAGCTATTCCAATACATTAAAGCCTAAGAGGTGTTATCTATATAGTGCATAAGAATGTCCACCAGAGTGAACTCTTGACTCCATTTGGAATCTCTCAGCCACTGAAACCATTTTGTCTCATTTTGCATCCCCCTTTTGGTCTAGAAGATACTCTCAGTCCCACGATGCCGGGTCCACATTCATCCCCGGGAGTCATACTCTGCGTTGCCAGGGAGATTTACACCCCTGGGAGTTGGGTCCCACGTAGGGGGGAGAGCAGCGAGTTCACCTGTCGAGATGGCTCAGTTAGAGAGAGAGGGCCACATCTGAGCAACAAAGAGGCACTCAGGGGGAGACTCTTAGGCACCATTACATACAACTTCAGACTCTCCTTTGTGGTAATGAGCTTCATAAGGGCAAGTCCCATGCTCGAGGGCTCAGCACATCAAACTGCCAGTCCCAATGTTTGTGACAACATACGCTAGGGGATCAGTATCTCAAAGTTTAGAGATAGGCCTTACAATTCAGGGATAGAGTTAACTGCTGTAAGAGCTTACAATCTAGGGACTATTACAATTATTGTGTCCACGTTAGGCTATGTTCTAAGATTCAATTCTGAGTTTACACATTGTCTAACTATTCATTTTTAAGAGGTCAAATTTAAAAACATAAAATTCATAGTTTTTATGAAATACCTACCCGGTTGGGTCTTTGTCACAATTTCACACCTTTTCTTTCTTCCAGTTGTTTTATTCTTTCTTTTGAGGGTTCTACAAAGCAGATTGGGAAACATTGTTTTAAAAATCTATAATGAAACAAAGTTAAGGCTATACACTCAAGTCAGAATAAAAGAGCAAACTCAACTTACCTACAGAGGATGCTTTTTACAAATATACTTAAGAGTGCAAAATGCCACAAATGCTTAACATGAACAAAAAAATTTTATTGCAAGAACTTTAACTTGTCCTAACGAGTTTACTTTTTATATGAGTTTTAGTTTTATATTGTCTCTCCATTGAACTCTTCAGTGAAAATAAAAGTAAATCAAAGAGGGGGCGGGGCAAGATGGCAGACTGGTGAGCTGTATGTTTTAGTTACTCCTCCAGGAAAGTAGGTAAAAAGCCAGGAACTGCGTGGACTGGACACCACAGAGCAATCTGTCTTTGGGCATACTTCATACAACACTCATGAAAACGTGGAACTGCTGAGATCAGCGAAATCTGTAAGTTTTTGCGGCCAGGGGACCCGCGCCCCTCCCTGCCAGGCTCAGTCCCGGGGGAGGAGGGGCTGTCAGCTCCAGGAAGGAGAAGGGAGAATTGCAGTGGCTGCTCTCAACGGAAACTCATTCTACTGATTCAAACTCCAACCATAGATAGACTGAGGCCAGACACCAGAGACTCTGAGAGCAGCCAGCCCAGCAGAGAGGAGACGGGCATAGAAGGAAAACAACACGAGAAGCTCCAAAGTAAAAGCAGAGGATTTTTGGAGTTCTGGTGAACACAGAAAGGGGAAGGGCGGAGATCAGGCCTTGAGGCGCATATGCAAATCCCGAAGCAAGGCTGATCTCTCTGCCCAGGGCACCTTTCCTTAATGGCCCTGGTTGCTTTGTCTATTAGCATTTCAATAACCCATTAGATCTCTGTGGAGGGCCGTTTTTTTTTTTTTTTTTTTTTTTTTTTTTTTAAATCCTTTTTGCTTTTTCTAAAACAATTACTCTAAGAAGCTCAATACAGAAAGCTTCAAAGAATTGAAATTTGGGCACGTCAAGTCAAGAGCAGAAATAAGAGAGCTCTGAGACAAAAGGCAATAATCCAGTGGCTGAGAAAAATTCACTAAACAACACAACTTCCCAAGAAAAGGGGGGTGTCCGCTCACAGCCACCATCCTGGTGGACAGGAAACACTCCTGCCCATCGCCAGCCCCATAGCCCAGAGCTGCCCCAGACAACCCAGTGTGACGGAAGTGCTTCAAATAACAGGCACACACCACAAAACTGGGCGTGGACATTAGCCTTCCCTGCAACCTCAGCTGAATGTCCCAGAGCTGGGAAGGGGGAGCAGTGTGAATTAACAGAGCCCCATTCAGCCATCATTTGAGCAGACTGGGAGCCTCCCAACACAGCCCAGCAGCCCAGAACTGCCCTGGGGGGACGGCACTCACCTGTGACATAGCACAGTCATCCCTCAACAGAGGACCCGGGGTGCACAGCCTGGAAGAGGGGCCCACTTGCAAGTCTCAGGAGCCATACGCCAATACCAAAGACTTGTGGGTCAGTGGCAGAGACAAACTGTGGCAGGACTGAACTGAAGGATTAGACTATTGCAGTAGCTTTAAAACTCTAGGATCATCAGGGAGATTTGATTGTTAGGGCCACCCCCCCTCCCCGACTGCCCAGAAACACGCCCCACATACAGGGCAGGCAACACCAACTACACACGCAAGCTTGGGACACCAATTGGGCCCCACAAGACTCACTCCCCCACTCACCAAAAAGGCTAAGCAGGGGAGATCTGGCTTGTGGAGAACAGGTGGCTCGTGGACGCCACCTGCTGGTTAGTTAGAGAAAGTGTACTCCACGAAGCTGTAGATCTGATAAATTAGAGATAAGGACTTCAACTGGTCTACAAACCCTAAAAGAACCCTATCAAGTTCAGCAAATGCCACGAGGCCAAAAACAACAGAAAATTATAAAGCATATGAAAAAACCAGACGATATGGATAACCCAAGCCCAAGCACCCAAATCAAAAGACCAGAAGAGACACACCTAGAGCAGCTACTCAAAGAACTAAAGATGAACAATGAGACCCTAGTACGGGATATGAAGGAAATCAAGAAGACCCTAGAAGAGCATAAAGAAGACATTGCAAGACTAAATAAAAAAATGGATGATCTTATGGAAATTAAAGAAACTGTTGACCAAATTAAAAAGATTCTGGACACTCATAGTACAAGACTAGAGGAAGTTGAACAACGAATCAGTGACCTGGAAGATGACAGAATGGAAAATGAAAGCATAAAAGAAAGAATGGGGAAAAAAATTGAAAAACTCGAAATGGACCTCAGGGATATGATAGATAATATGAAGCGTCCGAATATAAGACTCATTGGTGTCCCAGAAGGGGAAGAAAAGGGTAAAGGTCTAGGAAGAGTATTCAAAGAAATTGTTGGGGAAAACTTCCCAAATCTTCTAAACAACATAAATACACAAATCATAAATGCTCAGCGAACTCCAAATAGAATAAATCCAAAAAAACCCACTCCGAGACATATACTGATCACACTGTCAAACATAGAAGAGAAGGTGCAAGTTCTGAAAGCAGCAAGAGAAAAGCAATTCACCACATACAAAGGAAACAGCGTAAGACTAAGTAGTGACTACTCAGCAGCCACCATGCAGGCGAGAAGGCAATGGCACGATATATTTAAAATTCTGAGAGAGAGGAATTTCCAGCCAAGAATACTTTATCCAGCAAAGCTCTCCTTCAAATTTGAGGGAGAGCTTAAATTTTTCACAGACAAAGAAATGCTGAGAGAATTTGCTAACAAGAGACCTGCCCTACTGGAGATACTAAAGGGAGCCCTACAGACAGAGAAACAAAGACAGGACAGAGAGACTTGGAGAAAGGTTCAGTACTAAAGAGATTCGGTATGGGTACAATAAAGGATATTAATAGAGAGAGGGAAAAATATGGCAAACATAATCCAAAGGATAAGATGGCCGATTCAAGAAATGCCTTCACGGTTTTAACGTTGAATGTAAATGGATTAAACTCCCCAATTAAAAGATATAGATTCGCAGAATGGATCAAAAAAAATGAACCATCAATATGTTGCATACAAGAGACTCATCTTAGACACAGGGACACAAAGAAATTGAAAGTGAAAGGATGGAAAAAAATATTTCATGCAAGCTACAGCCAAAAGAAAGCAGGTGTAGCAATATTAATCTCAGATAAAATAGACTTCAAATGCAGGGATGTTTTGAGAGACAAAGAAGGCCACTACATACTAATAAAAGGGGCAATTCAGCAAGAAGAAATAACAATCGTAAATGTCTATGCACCCAATCAAGGTGCCACAAAATACATGAGAGAAACATTGGCAAAACTAAAGGAAGCAATTGATGTTTCCACAATAATTGTGGGAGACTTCAACACATCACTCTCTCCTATAGATAGATCAACCAGACAGAAGACCAATAAGGAAATTGAAAACCTAAACAATCTGATAAATGAATTAGATTTAACAGACATATACAGGACATTACATCCCAAATCACCCGGATACACATACTTTTCTAGTGCTCACGGAACTTTCTCCAGAATAGATCATATGCTGGGACATAAAACAAGCCTCAATAAATTTAAAAAGATTGAAATTATTCAAAGCACATTCTCTGACCACAATGGAATACAATTAGAAGTCAATAACCATCAGAGACTTAGAAAATTCACAAATACCTGGAGGTTAAACAACACACTCCTAAACAATCAGTGGGTTAAAGAAGAAATAGCAAGAGAAATTGCTAAATATATAGAGACGAATGAAAATGAGAACACAACATACCAAAACCTATGGGATGCAGCAAAAGCAGTGCTAAGGGGGAAATTTATAGCACTAAACGCATATATTAAAAAGGAAGAAAGAGCCAAAATCAAAGAACTAATGGATCAACTGAAGAAGCTAGAAAATGAACAGCAAACCAATCCTAAACCAAGTAGAAGAAAAGAAATAACAAGGATTAAAGCAGAAATAAATGACATAGAGAACAAAAAAACAATAGAAAGGATAAATATCACCAAAAGTTGGTTCTTTGAGAAGATCAACAAGATTGACAAGCCCCTAGCTAGACTGACAAAATCAAAAAGAGAGAAGACCCATATAAACAAAATAATGAATGAAAAAGGTGACATAACTGCAGATCCTGAAGAAATTAAAAAAATTATAAGAGGATATTATGAACAACTGTATGGCAACAAACTGGATAATGTAGAAGAAATGGACAATTTCCTGGAAACATATGAACAACCTAGACTGACCAGAGAAGAAATAGAAGACCTCAACCAACCCATCACAAGCAAAGAGATCCAATCAGTCATCAAAAATCTTCCCACAAATAAATGCCCAGGGCCAGATGGCTTCACAGGAGAATTCTACCAAACTTTCCAGAAAGAACTGACACCAATCTTACTCAAACTCTTTCAAAACATTGAAAAAAATGGAACACTACCTAACTCATTTTATGAAGCTAACATCAATCTAATACCAAAACCAGGCAAAGATGCTACAAAAAAGGAAAACTACCGGCCAATCTCCCTAATGAATATAGATGCAAAAATCCTCAACAAAATACTTGCAAATCGAATCCAAAGACACATTAAAAAAATCATACACCATGACCAAGTGGGGTTCATTCCAGGCATGCAAGGATGGTTCAACATCAGAAAAACAATCAATGTATTACAACACATTAAAAACTCGAAAGGAAAAAATCAATTGATCATCTCAATAGATGCTGAAAAAGCATTTGACAAAATCCAACATCCCTTTTTGATAAAAACACTTCAAAAGGTAGGAATTGAAGGAAACTTCCTCAACATGATAAAGAGCATATATGAAAAACCCACAGCCAGCATAGTACTCAATGGTGAGAGACTGAAAGCCTTCCCTCTAAGATCAGGAACAAGACAAGGATGCCCGCTGTCACCACTGTTATTCAACATTGTGCTGGAAGTGCTAGCCAGGGCAATCCGGCAAGACAAAGAAATAAAAGGCATCCAAATTGGAAAAGAAGAAGTAAAACTGTCATTGTTTGCAGATGATATGATCTTATATCTAGAAAACCCTGAAAAATCAACGATACACCTACTAGAGCTAATAAACAAATTTAGCAAAGTAGCGGGATACAAGATTAATGCACATAAGTCAGTAATGTTTCTATATGCTAGAAATGAACAAACTGAAGAGACACTCAAGAAAAAGATACCATTTTCAATAGCAACTAAAAAAATCAAGTACCTAGGAATCAACTTAACCAAAGATGTAAAAGACCTATACAAAGAAAACTACATAACTCTACTAAAAGAAATAGAAGGGGACCTTAAAAGATGGAAAAATATTCCATGTTCATGGATAGGAAGGCTAAATGTCATTAAGATGTCAATTCTAACCCAAACTCATCTACAGATTCAATGCAATCCCAATCAAAATTCCAACAACCTACTTTGCAGACTTGGAAAAGCTAGTTATCAAATTTATTTGGAAAGGGAAGATGCCTCGAATTGCTAAAGACACTCTAAAAAAGAAAAACGAAGTGGGAGGACTTACACTCCCTGACTTTGAAGCTTATTATAAAGCCACAGTTGCCAAGACAGCATGGTACTGGCACAAAGATAGACATATAGATCAATGGAATCGAATTGAGAATTCAGAGATAGACCCTCAGATCTATGGCCGACTGATCTTTGATAAGGCCCCCAAAGTCACCGAACTGAGCCATAATGGTCTTTTCAACAAATGGGGCTGGGAGAGTTGGATATCCATATCCAAAAGAATGAAAGAGGACCCCTACCTCACCCCCTACACAAAAATTAACTCAAAATGGACCAAAGATCTCAATATAAAAGAAAGTACCATAAAACTCCTAGAAGATAATGTAGGAAAACATCTTCAAGACCTTGTATTAGGAGGCCACTTCCTAGACTTTACACCCAAAGCACAAGCAACAAAAGAGAAAATAGATAAATGGGAACTCCTCAAGCTTAGAAGCTTCTGCACCTCAAAGGAATTTCTCAAAAAGGTAAAGAGGCAGCCAACTCAATGGGAAAAAATTTTTGGAAACCATGTATCTGACAAAAGACTGATATCTTGCATATACAAAGAAATCCTACAACTCAATGACAATAGTACAGACAGCCCAATTATAAAATGGGCAAAAGATATGAAAAGACAGTTCTCTGAAGAGGAAATACAAATGACCAAGAAACACATGAAAAAATGTTCAGCTTCACTAGCTATTAGAGAGATGCAAATTAAGACCACAATGAGATACCATCTAACACCGGTTAGAATGGCTGCCATTAAACAAACAGGAAACTACAAATGCTGGAGGGGATGTGGAGAAATTGGAACTCTTATTCATTGTTGGTGGGACTGTATAATGGTTCAGCCACTCTGGAAGTCAGTCTGGCAGTTCCTTAGAAAACTAGATATAGAGCTACCATTCGATCCAGCGATTGCACTCCTTGGTATATACCCGGAAGATCGGAAAGCAGTGACACGAACAGATATCTGCACGCCAATGTTCATAGCAGCATTATTCACAATTGCCAAGAGATGGAAACAACCCAAATGTCCTTCAACAGATGAGTGGATAAATAAAATGTGGTATATACACACGATGGAATACTACGCGGCAGTAAGAAGGAACGATCTGGTGAAACATATGACAACATGGATGAACCTTGAAGACATAATGCTGAGCGAAATAAGCCAGGCACAAAAAGAGAAATATTATATGCTACCACTAATGTGAACTTTGAAAAATGTAAAACAAATGGTTTATAATGTAGAATGTAGGGGAACTAGCAGTAGAGAGCAATTAAGGAAGGGGGAACAATAATCCAGGAAGAACAGATAAGCTATTTAACGTTCTGGGGATGCCCAGAAATGACTATTGTCTGTTAATTTCTGATGGTTGTAGTAGGAACAAGTTCACTGAAATGTTGCTATATTATGTAACTTTCTTGGGGTAAAGTAGGAACATGTTGGAAGTTAAGCAGTTATCTTAGGTTAGTTGTCTTTTTCTTACTCCCTTGCTATGGTCTCTTTGAAATGCTCTTTTATTGTATGTTTGTTTTCTTTTTAACTTTTTTTTCATACAGGTGATTTGAAAAAAGAAGGGAAAGTTAAAAAAAAAAAAAAAAGACAAACAAGGGGAAAAAAAAAAAAAAAAAAAAAGATGTAGTGCCCCCTTGAGGAGCCTGTGGAGAATGCAGGGGTATTCGCCTACCCCACCTCCATGGTTGCTAACATGACCACAGACATGGGGGACTGGTGGTTTGATGGGTTGAGCCCTCTACCATAAGTTTTACCCTTGGGAAGACGGTTGCTGCAAAGGAGAGGCTAGGCCTCCCTGTATTTGTGCCTAAGAGTCTCCTCCTGAATGCCTCTTTGTTGCTCAGATGTGGCCCTCTCTCTCTGGCTAAGCCAACTTGAAAGGTGAAATCACTGCCCTCCCCCCTACGTGGGATCAGACACCCAGGGAAGTGAATCTCCCTGGCAACGTGGAATATGACTCCCAGGGAGGAATGTAGACCTGGCACCGTGGGACGGAGAACATCTTCTTGACCAAAAGGGGGATGTGAAAGGAAATGAAATAAGCTTCAGTGGCAGAGAGATTCCAAAAGGAGCCGAGAGGTCACTCTGGTGGGCACTCTTATGCACACTTTAGACAACCCTTTTTAGGTTCTAAAGAATTGGGGTAGCTGGTGGTGGATACCTGAAACTATCAAACTACAACCCAGAACCCATGAATCTCGAAGACAGTTGTATAAAAATGTAGCTTATGAGGGGTGACAATGGGATTGGGAAAGCCATAAGGACCAAACACCACTTTGTCTAGTTTACGGATGGATGTGTAGAAAAGTAGGGGAAGGAAACAAACAGACAAAGGTACCCAGTGTTCTTTTTTACTTCAATTGCTCTTTTTCACTCTAATTATTATTCTTGTTATTTTTGTGTGTGTGCTAATGAAGGTGTCAGGGATTGATTTAGGTGATGAATGTACAACTATGTAATGGTACTGTAAACAATCGAAACTACAATTTGTTTTGTATGACTGCGTGGTATGTGAATATATCTCAATAAAATGATGATTAAAAAAAAAAAAAAAAAAAAAAAAAAAAAAAAAAAAAAAAAAAAAGTAAATCAAAGAAAGTAGATGATATTCACAATAAATGATATTCAGGAAAGGGAAACCATAGAGATATGCTGAAATCCTAAATCCGAGAAAAAATTCCTTCCCATTATACCTACCAAAGTTCCCATTCCAAGAAAGGTAGTGCACTTGCCAATCTGCCTCGAGGTTGCCTCTAATTAATTCCACAAGATCAGAGAAGAAAAAAAAATGTTTGGGGACTCCCTGTTTACACATATATCCTCTTGGCAAATTATTTTATTCATTAATTTAGGTCATCTGTCTTGAACACTGGTTTTAGTATTTAGTAGGCTTTATTAAATTCAACCATATCTTCATTTAATGTTATACTTTATTATGGTAAGGGTCTTATTTAAGCAGCATCAAGAGTACTGGTCTAAAAAGAAGAATAGTTCCTAGATTTGTTGAGTGTTCTTTCTCATTGAGCAACAGAGAAACTTTTTAAAAAATCTACTGCCTAATAATCTCATGCTACTTTTTTTTCAAACAGATAAAATATATAATAAGAGATTCATTGGAGCTCTAATGACTTTAAACAACTTTAAGTAACTATGACTTTAAATAATGTCTCCTAAATTGATAGGCTTTATTCTCCTTCTTGGTCTATATCTCTCTACAGAATTCTCAAGTTTCCTACAATTCCTGGTTTTTATCCTCTTTTTTTCTGCTCTCAAATTTCTGTCTTTAGAACTACCTCAAGCAAACAAACACTTCTTTAAATGGAGATGAAACAACTTCTTTATTTTCTATACTGATCTCTTGGATAATTTTATACAGCAGAACTCTTGAACTCTCACTTGAAAAGTAACAAAAAGAAGTACAAACTTGGTCATGACGCTGCTAGCTAGTGTTAAGGACCCATGCCAAAGGAGCTGCCTTAAGTTCCTAGCAAACAGGTGTTCACATCATTAAAAGACTCACTAACCCTACTTTCCCCGCTGTGGATAAACTCCATACACGGGTCAAGGACTGAGTGAATATGGAACCAAATGTTCAGTTCCAGGAATGATGATGAAGTATTAATAACTATCTGAGATAATGCTGCAGTTGCTTGTGCATTCCCTATTTGGTCATGTGCACATGTAACTTCTGAATACATGGACTCTATACCAGGAAATGGGAGGAAAGGCAATGGGGTTTAGTTTCAAGAGCTCTGAGCTGTCAGCAATCAAGAGACCAGGGCCTTCATCACTGCTATGACATTCTTCTATTTTATGAACTTGGGCAGCCCTTACATAAAAATAGAGCTGATAATACCTGCCCTACTTAACTCATAGGATTTGAGGGAGGATGAATAATTTACGAAGTTGGCAAAGATTTGTAAACATTTCTTGAGAAATTTGACTTGAGATTTTTGTTCCTTTTGCTCATCTACTTCCTTTCATTCACTGGTGGGGGCCTCGCGACTTTATATGAACCCTTCTCCAAAAGGGCCTGCCAGTGGGAGGATAACAATTCTTCCTTTTCTCTTTCCTCCACATCTGTGAATTCCTTGTTCCCCAACAATCTTGAGCATCAGTATATGACAGAATCTGAGCATTGTAGAGACTTTAAAGGCCTTCTGGTTCACTTCTGCTGCTGATACTTGAGCAAACATTTGAGTGCCTATTGTATGCTGTGCCCTAACTAAGGAGGCCTCCACTCTATTCTGCTGTCTCCAACTCCCATTTGTTTGCTAAAGGTAGAATCGAATACAGTTTAGATTTGTCTCCTTGCCTTCGGGCACTAAATCCTGTGATTTTCTCCTCTGACTACCCTTTTCTAGTCCTCTGCTACCATCCTCATTTTGGCCAACATGTACTCCCATCTAATCTATTGTCAAAATTTCTGCTCTCCTCTTTCCCTGCCTTTGGTCTCTCCCCAACAATCTACTTTGCAGAGCCTCACCACTTGAACATCCACTGGGTATAGGCATTGAGAAATGCACAAATGTTTAAGACAAGGTTTCGCCTTCAAGGAGTTTACAGATCAACATATAAGCTTAAGATCTCATGGTTTAAGTTGTAATCGTATTATTTTACCACCTTATTTTGTTAGCAATCTTTTCTAAGTAAGTCTTTCCTACATAACCAGATTTGTTAAAGTTTGCCACCCACATTAAGATATTGAACATTTCCAATATCTCAGAAGGCTTCCTCATGTCTTTTTCCTGTCAATATCCTTCTCCATAGGTAACCGTTATTTTTACTTCTACCACCATAGATTTGTTTTGCTTGTTCTTGAACTTCATGTAAATTATCTGCCTTCTTTGGGTCATCATTACATTTATGAGATTCATCCATGTAGTTACATGGAACAGTTCATTCTTTTTTATTGCTGTGTAGTATTCCAATGGATGACTATCATAATTTATTGATACATTCCACTGTCAATGGACATTTGTGTTGTTTCCAAATGGCTATTTTGAATAAAGCTGCTAAGAACATTCTTGTATGTGTCTTTTGGTGACTATATATTGACTCATTTCTTTTGGGAATATATACCTAGGAGTAGAATTTCTGTGTCATAGGGTAGGCATATGTTTATTAGATACTGCCAATTTTCCAAAGAGGTTGGACCAATATACACTTCTACTAGTAGTGCACGAGAGCTCCAATTGCTCGTATACTCACCAACACTTGGTATTTTCAGTCTTTTTCATTTTAGCCATTCTACTGGGCATGTAGTGGTATCTAATTATGCATAACCAGTTTTTAAATTCCTGGATAGTAAGGCCCTTGTTTGTATATGCCTTTGGGGCCCCTTCAGCATGCAGCATCACGGTCCTCCATAGAGATAGATAATCGATAAATATTTGTTGAGGAATTGACTGATTAGGTAAGTGCCCAGAATTAATGCTTTTGAATTGATGCCAAAGTGGAATAGATCCACAGTTTTGTAAGATTTCCAAATACTACTATTTATAAAGTGAATAAAGAGCAAAAGGTTATGGACTTATCTGGATCATCTTCCAGATGGGACTTAACAGGAATTCCACCTGTTGAAAGTCAATGAAAATGCTGCAGTTTCCCTCCCCCAACTCTCAATTTAAAAATGAACATATGTATTTCTCTATTTCCACTAAAAACAAGAGCCAAATAATTATCTCCACTTTATGTTTTCAATGGGTGCTGGCACCCCCAGTGTCATTCATCATTGTTTGAAAATGAGTATGATATCCTAAATTTAGGACATAATTAAATTAAAAAGAAACAGCACAGTACAAAGTAAATGAAACCAACTTTTTCTTTTCTCAAAATATGCCAAATTTCAGTCAAACCTTAAAACAAGGTAGCAATAAGCAGGCAAAAGAATTATTCTGTAACACCAAATACATTTACTGGGAAAGTCAAACCCCTTATGCATGTTGTATAGGTCCCTAACCTTATAGTTAGAATTTGGACAGAAATGTTTATTCTAATGTTGGACCTATTCAGAGAAAATCTGGCTTTCACTGACTCAAATATCTTAGAGATGCAATTCCTCTTTCCTAGTCCCTCTCCATATAGATTAACAAAATTCTCTAAGAATAGTTTATTCACTTTTTTTTCCTAATTAAGGTTCTTAGCCTTGAACAGTAAGGTGAATTAGGAATTCACGTAACCAATGATCCCCAGCTTTCTTTGTTCTTCAATATACTTGAAACCTTCTGAATTCTGAATTAACCCACACAGTCTGATTAAAATTATTGTATTTGGTTAGGGGATGTTTGGGGGTGGAGATGGAGATGGGGAGGAGGCAGTTAAAAAGAGAAAGAGGTTGAGCCTTTGAAAATAGTACATTTTAGTGTGACAATGGAGAGAAGACAGAGAAAACAAAATTGCTAATGTCAGTTCGGTTGCCATGGGGTAGAATGATGCTCAAAATCCGTAGCGCAAATTGTTTGGGAGCAAATCTTGAGAGAGATGTGTACTGCAGGGATGAGTTGGGGAAGAGCAGCAGGGGAGGGCTAGGTAGTAGATAAGAGGAGCCATGGTTGGAGTCATGGGAAAAGCCCATCTTGTGGTGACGCACTGATTAGGGCTATCCCACTTACTGTTGAATCCTGGTACAATATTTGGAAATACTACTGTGGAGAGCTTGATGGGGCTTTCTTCAATAAGTAAAAATCAACACAAATAAGAAATGATTGGACCTTTGAGACCCTGTAACTTAAATGGTGTAGGTTGTTTCCAATACAACCTGATGCTTGGTGTGGGGAGGCTCCAGAGCGAGGATACCCTCTGATGCACTGGATTCATTTTGTAGAGCGAACAAGTTATCAGTTATATCCATGCTATGAGTCCAAATGCCACATCTGTCAAACCAAAGCTATTTTCACATTTATGTCCACATTTATATCCTGTATGCAACTTGAAGAGTCCAATATGGAATTTCACCTCTAACCTTTCACTCCTCACAAAGAGGGCTCTGGGCTTACGAGCCATAAGGCACACTAGATAGCAATCTGACACTGCCCCAGGCCACTGCTTCCTGAGACTGCCTGGAGACAAATAGGTACGTAAGATTTGGTGATATTAAGCTAGCTAGGAGGGCACAGGAAAAAAGAAGCTTCCTGAGGAAACCGGGAATGCTAGTCTCTCTATGAAAGGGGAACCGTTAGCATAGGGTACCTAGAAAGTAAGATGCGCCCCAAGTCCCAACTCCCTCAGACCCAGGTCCTCTCACCTCACTCCCAGGTCTTAGAGCGCGCCCGCTGTAACGCATGCGCACTGAGCCACACCCGCTCCCCACCGAGCCCTGCGCCTCTCCGCCGGGCTTTGGCAGCAGCTCCGGATTACTCAGCAACGCCCCCCTCCACCATCACTTATCAAGCCCCCACCCCTCAAACCCCAGGTCCGATCCCGGCAGCGCCTAGGCTCGGTTCCTAAGAGGCGAGTGGCCCCGGGGACCACGTAGGCCCCCCTTTCTCCCTCTTCTCACAGTCCCCGCACCCCCCCCCACCCCAGCGCCCGGCCTCGCGGGTCCATCGGCCCCTAGCCCCTCTCCCTGCCCACGCACAGGTACCTTACCCAATAGAGTGAGAAGGAAATAGGAGAGGGCCGCGGGTGCCAGGCAGGTCAGCTCTGCATGCCCGGAGTCCAGCTCCTCAGCAACACGGTCACCGCTACTGCTGCCGCCTCGTTCTCAATGGGGCAGCAAGTACAGCTTGGACCTCGGTGGCCTGACAGCTGCCGCTCGCTCCCGCCGCTGCCGCCGCGCAGCGTCTCGCGCCCGCGCCCGCGCCAGCCAGGGGAGGGGGCGGGGCCCGCGCCGCCTCCTTGTGCCCCTTTCTTGGCGCTGGGACCTCGTGAAACCGCCTGCTTCCCTCCGACGTCGAGAGCCCTCCCTCGTTAGCTCATCTTTCATGCTGAGTCCAACCCTGGTCTCCCTTATCCTCCTCCCCTCTCTTAACCGATTACGAGACACAGCGACAATGGACGGTCAGTGATTGCTCTTCCACTTAAATACTCTCCGGCATGGGGCCTGAGCCCTCGGCCAGCGCGGGCTAAGACCCCATTTCCTGAGGCTACCTTCCGACCTGCCTCATTTATCCTACCTCTAGACCCTCTACTTCTGCCAAGGGGATGGCACATACATCCTCTTGTTTGGAATAACTCAGGAAAATGCCTGATCTCAACACATTACCAGGCACTCTAGCTGCTACTGTTCATGAAATTCTCATGGCAATCCAAATGGAAAAGTTCACACCTGTAATTCAGGCAGGGAAGACACACTGCCTTTTACCCTTGCAGGTTTCCGTTCTAGGGTGGGGGTGGGGGGCACACAGAGAGCATTACTCTAGGTTCTGGAATTGCTGCTGGGATAAGAATTTAATGTTCCAATTGTACCAAGCCACCCAGCCAGTCTCTTCTTGTTGCCTGTGGACCTCCGGTACCTCCAACTAGTTTGTGATTTTTTCCTGGAATCAAAGTAGAATGAAGCTCCTGGGGCCATTTAGCCTGAGCTCCATCTCTCTGTCAGGCAGCTCCATCTCTGAAGCTTTCCCCATGTCAGAGATCCTGTACCTGTAAGGCATTGCCCTTCACTCACCATATGCCCCCTCAGGGCCCCTGAATATGCCCTCCCTTCATCTAGGCCACTATCCTTCTAGCTCTTCACAAGTTATCCACTCAACCAATCTCTTGGGTCCCAGATTAAATATCTCTTCCTCAGAGTAACCTTTCCACATACTCCAAAAATAGAGAAGGTGTCCCAATTTTTCCTCTAGTAGCCCTTGTACCCTGCTATACATTTCCTGAATAACACTTATCCATTTATGATTTCATATTTAAATATATGATTATTTGATTGACACCCATCTTCCCCAGGAAACTATATTATACTATGAGGTCAAGGACTGTGACTGTTTTGGGTCACCATCATATCCCTGGAGCCTAGGGCAATACCTGTACACAGGACATGCTCAGAAAAGATTTGTTGAATATGAATGAATGTTGCTTCATTAAAAATTATTGTTATTTTTAAATGAAATGAATGACTCTGACTGAAACTCTTTTACTCCTATTTAAACCAGCCTGGCCCCTAAAGACAAATGTCTGAAAACACTCTCTGTCCTAGTAGAAAAGAAATTGTACACAATCCTCTAAATCAATTTTTGCTTGTGCATCCTTATCTGTAAATCAAGAAAATCCTTTGAGCCTGTACTCAATTATATGTATATTTATTTATAGATTATATACATGCAGTAATATGCTTATATATGATACCATTATTGAAATACTCCAACATAGAAATTTAAAAAGAATAAGAAAAAATAAATACATTGATGTTGCTGAAAGAAAGCCCCAATGAATGGTCTTGAGAACTGCTCTAAATAATAGCCCTTTATATTAGAGTCACTCATCTCTAGGTGTAACAATCTAGACTACTTTGTCCTTTCCTCATAAATGCTCTTTTCCAACAGAAAATCATCTTTGACTCCCCCAAACTTACCTGGAAGTTTTTAAATGCAGTTTTATTGAGATATATTCACACACCATACAATTGTAAGTTTTAAGGGCCTTTTAATTAGGCTTGGATACCTATCTCTGTGGTCAGATTTCAGAACTGCTGAAGGCATCACACATTCATAGATTGTTGGAATCCCCAGAGGTAAGCAAAATCTTATGTTAGCCTAAAGACTTCTAATTTCAAATCCTATATTGAAAGAGTTTCTAGAGGCCACTAAAAAGCAACTACCATGTGTCCAGAATAGCAGTAACATAATTAACAGCACAAAGTTTCAAAGTAACAATTGTGAGTGATTTTGTGGCTCTCAAAAGGGACTATTCCAAAAGGTCCATCATTGAGGTCTGTCAAACCACTGCACATTTCACACATTTCACACTTTATCTTTAAAACACAGTTACACACACACACACACACACATTTTTCTACAGAGAATAGAATCATATTGTGGTCAGTAGATAAGAGACTACACCTATACCAAGATTGCATTAAAATATTGGACATAAGGTTATCTTCTGAGAGTGGCGCACACACACAAATCAGCAGCCAATGACTGAAAGTAATTATCTCCAAAAGTGCCCAATCCTGAGTCATTTTGAAATACATTGACCTGGGCTTTAAGAAGACATAATTGGAATGTACTTAATATAAAAGAATAGCCTTATCCAGCATGCACAAGACACTTATGAGCAAAAGGGTTCCACAGTTAAATACATTTATAAGCACTGCATAATAATTGCCTTTCCAGAGAGTTACAGTGCATATTAGCACATTAGAGGCTCTTGGAGTCCTTCAGTAAAGAAACCTGTTTTATTTTTTCAAATGAACATTTCCCAAATTTTTGTGACCACAAATTCCTTTTGTTTATGGAACACCTATTAACAAGACTAATGCACTTCAGAAACCGATTTGTCAACTGCTGTCCTAATCAATTGTACAAAGTCATTATGTGACAATAGAAGGACACTGGTTTGCCTTGAACACAAATAGCAATAGCTGTCATTTTTATGGCAACTCAGATTGATTTGTGGTGGCTTGCTGGAGAATTGTGAACTGAAGGATTCCAAGGTACATCCGGCTTAGTAGGAAAGAGTTAGTGATTGCTTAGTGATGCTTGCCATGAATGAAGCAATGTGTTCACCATCCTTCACCTAGAGTATTTGTATGGCAACTCTGCATTGGATATTTTCCAGATACTTCTGATTTCAAATATTTTGTTCTGTTGCCCCACCATACATACAATAATAATTATCAGACTGCCTGAGTTTCTTAATTCAGAAAATATGGTAGCCATCGGCATGTAAAAAGGAAATTGGGTGGTAAGAATTTGTAAATATTTATCTACCACTGTCCAAAAGCAAGTCATTGCTTCTGGTGACACAATTATTTTTATCACTTGAGATGTGGATAATCTTATGAAATAGGGATACTCTGCAAGTTTTTCCATAGCCTGAAGGAAAGATCCCCTAAGATCATCCAATTATTGAAAGTATCAGTAAGACCTCAGTTGTTGCTGTTTTTCTATTTAAATAATGAGGCAATGGAAGTTTTCAGGCACACTACTTTTTTTTTTAATTTCCAAAATTTACAACACTATACCCACTAAGCAACAACTCCCCTTCCTCCCTCCTTCCATCCCTGGTAATCTCTAATCTACTTCCTGTCTCTACAAATTTGCTATTTTTAGATATTTCCTATAAGCGAAATCATATAATATTTTTCCTTATGTGCCTTGCTTATTTAACTCAGAATAATGTTTTCACATGAGCTCAGTTTTATCTTTAAAACACATATTTTCTCGAATTTTCTAAGAAAATTCTTAGAAACAATGAAAAACCTAGTGCCAAAGAGCACCTCTAGTGCCCAGATTGAGACTGTAAACATATTTTCACACTAAAAGGAACAAGAATTCCTTAGAGAAATGGTTGATTCTGGGACTATGACAAGAAATGTCCAAGATGAAACTGGAATATCTTGTCATACCAGATAGCAAGGAAGTTAATGAATGCTACTAGGGTTATGCCTAAAGGACATGGGAGCCAGTTTGAGTTCATAATGACACTAAAAATATAATTGATCAGCTTTGAAGGATGCTAGAAAACTAGCTCAGTTATTTGATGCTGGTAAATAAAGGCAGTAAATCAAGCATTTAGCTTGCCTTTTGATTGCTACTGTAAGGATATTTCATGGACTTAAATAATCAGTAACTTGACTGCATCTATGGCTGGTTACATCTATAATCAACTGAGGAGCTTGCCTTCAACAATGAGAGAAGTCTCATCCAATCAGTGGAAGGCTTTAAAAGAAGTGATTTCAGCAGTCAGAAGAGAGAATATCCATCTCTACTTCAGCCAACCAGCTTTTCCTGGGGAGTTCAACTAAAACATTCATCAGAGTTCCCAGCTTGCTGCTGGTCCTATGGAATTTGGACTTGTCCATCCCCAGAGTCACATGAGTCAATTCCTATTTTAAAAAAACTCCTAACATTTACACTAGATATATTATATACGTCATATATATATATTTCCTGTCAGTTCTGTTTCCCTAGAGAACACTGATGAATACAGTTTTGGGTAGAGGAGTGGTTCATAAGAAACAGAATCTTAAGGATGAGGTTTTTTTTTTTAATAATTGTACAGATAATCACAGACATTGCTCACAACAGGATTCACTGTGTTATACATTCCCATGTTTTAACCTCCAGCTTTCCTTCTGGTGACATATATAACTCTAAACTTCCCCTTTCAACCACATTCACACACAATTCAGCACTTAATTATTCTCACAATAATGTGCTACTGTCATTTCTGTCCCTTTCCAAACATTTAAGTTCAACCTAGTTAAACATTCTGCATTCATCCCTATTCTTTAGCCTTGTTTTATATCTTGGCAACCTACATTCTATATTTTATGCCTATGAGTTTACATATTATAATTAGTTCATATCAGTGAGATCATACAATATTTGTCTTCTTATGTCAGACTTATTTCAGTTAACTTAATGTCCTCAAGATTCACCCATGCTGTTGCATAGCTTCAGGACTTTATTCCTTCTTACTGCTGAATAATATTCCACTGTATGTATACACCACATTTTGTTTACCCACTCATCTGTTGATGGACACTTGGGTTGTTTCCATCTTTTGGCAGTTGTGAATAATGCTGCTGTGAACATCAGTGTGCAAATGCCTGTGCATGTCCCTGCTTTCAGATCTTCTGGGTATATACTGAGTAGTAGGATTGCCAGGTCGTAAGGCAACTCTATACTTAGCTTCCTGAAGAACCACCAAACCATCCTCCACAGCAGCTGTGCCATTTTACATTCCCACCAGCAGTGAACAAGTGTTCCAGTTTCTCCACATCCTCTCCAAGTTGCCTGTTTGTTTAATAGCGACCATTCTATAGGTGTGAGATATCTCACTGTGGTTTTGATTTGCAGTTCCCTAATAGCTAGTGAAGATGAGCATCTTTTCATGTGCTTTTTAGCAATCTATATAAAATGTCTACTCATGTCTTTGCCCATTTTTTAAGTGGGTTGTATGGTCTTTTTGTTGAGTTTTAGGATTTCTTTATATATTCTGGATATCAAACCCTTTTCAGATATGTGGTTTCCAAATATTTTCTCCCATTGAGTCAGTTGACTTTTCATCCTTTTGACAAAGTCCTTTGACTTTTTTTAATTTTTTTTATTTATTTTATTGAGATATATTCACATACCATGCAGTTATAAAACAAAGCATACATTCGATTGTTCACAGTACCACCACATAGTTGTGCATTCATCACCAAAATCAATCCCTGACACCTTCATTACCACACACACAAAAATAACAAGAATAAAAACTAAAGTGAAAAAGAGCAATTAAAGTAAAAAAGAACACTGGGTGCCTTTTTTGTTGTTGTTTGTTTGTTTGCTTGTTTTTTGTGTTTTTTTGTTTGTTTGTTTTTTCCTTCCCCCATTTTTCTACTCATCCATCCATAAAATAGACAAAGGGGAGTGTGGTCCATATGGCTTTCCCAATCACATTGTCACCCCTCATAAGCTACATTTTTATACAATTGTCTTCGTGACTGTAAGAAGGAACGATGTCATGAAACATATGACAACATGGATGAACCTTTAAGACATAATGCTGAGCAAAATAAGCCAGGCACAAAAAGAGAAATATTATATGCTACCACTAACGTGAACATTGAAAAATGTAAAACAAGTGGTTTATAATGTAGAATGTAGGGGAACTAGTGATAGAGAGCAATTAAGGAAGGGGGAATGATAACCCAATAAGAACAGATAAGCTATCATGGGTAAATTTAACGTTCTGGGAATGCCCAGGAATGACTATGGACTGTTAATTTCTGATGGGTATGGTAGGAACAAGTTCACAGAAATGTTGCTGTATTAGGTTATTTTCTTGGGGTCGAGTAGAAATATTTTAGGCGTAAAGTAGTTATCTTAGGTTAGTTGTCTTTTTCTTACTCCCTTGTTATGGTTTGTTTGATATGTTTTTTTATTGTATTAAAAAAATTTTTTTTATATAGTTGATTAAAAAAGAAAAAAAAGAGTTAATTAGAAAAAAACAAACAATGAAAAAATATGCAGAGCCCCCTTGAGGAGCTGGTGGAGAATGCAGGGGTATTGGCCTGCCCCACCTCGATGGTTGCTGATGTGCTCACAGACATAGGGGACTGGTGGTTTGATGGGTTGAGCCCTCCACCACAGGACTTGCCCTTGGGAAGACTGTTGCTGCAAAGGAGAGGCTAGGCCTCCCTGTAATTGTGCCTAAGAGCCTCCTCCTGAATGCCTCTTTGTTGCTCAGATGTGGCCCTCTCTCTCTAGCTAAGCCAACTTGAAAGGTGAAATCACTGCCCTTCCCCCTACGTGGGATCAGACACCCAGGGGAGTGAATCTCCCTGGCAAAGTGGAATATGACTCCCGAGGAGGAATCTAGACCCAGCATCGTGGGGTGGAGAACATCTTGACCAAAAGGGGGATGTGAAAGGAAATGAAATAAGCTTCAGTGGCAGAGAGATTCCAAAAGGAGCCGAGAGGTCACTCTGGTGGGCACTCTTACACACAATATAGACAACCCTTTTTAGGTTCTAGTGAATTGGAGTAGCTAGCAGTAAATACCTGAAACTATCAAACTACAACCCAGAACCCATGAATCTTGAAGGATGAGATTTTTGAGTTGGTTCTGGAGTTTTTGGAATTGATTCTCTAACCTGATTAAATTCAAAGGCAACAATGACTCTATTTCCAACAATCAAGATGGCACTGACAGTCTATGGTGTGAGTTGGCAATAGAGATATGCAAAATATCACCACTGGATATGGCTACTCAAATGCTTCTAAGAGGCAAGGCTCTAGGTGAGAGTTTTTTAGCACCTTAACTGAGTTTTGTGGAGTTAAAAAGTATAATGGTGTTGGGTGGTTGTTCCTAAATATGCTAGATATAATTCTAAAAGAAAGGGATGAGTTCAATGCTTCAAATTCCCAACTTAAGAGCCACATGTATGACATGAAAGTTTGTATGTGTGCCTTGAAAAATAATCTTATTTCATGTAGCCACAGACTTAAGATTTCTGAAAACCAGATCCAGAATCTCATTGTATGACTGGCTAAATTAAACAGAAATTGAATTCCCAACATTGCAGAGTGTCTGCTGTCAAAGGGAGAGCATTGATTGGAAAGGAATGGGATCCTGAAAATTGTAATGGGGACATATGTGTTGATAAGAATAATGGTGGGGACATTGAAACCCTAGATTCTGCTGAGTCTTTGCCAAATAAACCTCAAGTGGTCTGCCCCAAGGAATCAGCCATCCAACCTCCACCTGAGGAGAGTTACCCCATGGTACCTGATAAACTTGTAACCACCTCCCTGAGGCAACAGCCCTCAAACCTCTGTCAGAGGAGATTAATCCTCTTTCACCAGATGAAACAGTGATGGAATGCCCTGAGGTCGTTGGCTCCCAAGATGATTCTAATTTTTCTTATTACCCACCCCACCCCTCTTTTCTTCAAGACCTAGACTGAAGTCACAACAGGCCCCAAAAGGTGAGGTACAAAGTGTGCAATGAGGAGGTGCACTACACTACAAAAGAACTGCATGATCTTTCAAATTTATATAGACAGAAATCAGAGGAATATGTGTGGGAAAGGATATTAAGTGTGTGGAATAATGGTGGAAGGAATATAAAGTTGGATCAGGCTGAATTTATTGATATGGGCCCATTAAGCAGAGGTTCTGCATTCAGTGTTGAAGCTTGAGGGTTAGAAAGGGCGTTAACAGTTTGTTTGGGTGGTTGGCTGAAACATGGATAAAAAGGCGGCCAGCATTACCTGAGGTCGAAATGCCAGAACTGCCCTGGTATAATGTAGAGGAGGGGATTCAAAGGCTTAGAGATATTAGAAAGCCAGAGTGAATTTGTCATGGAAGACCTGCTCACACACCCCTGGAATGTCCAGAGGACATACCTTTTACCAGGACTGTGAGGAATAAATCTGAGACCAGTTCCATCATCCCTGAAGAGCTCTGTGGTTGCCCTTCTCTGTAGGTCAGATATTACTGTGGGAACTGCTGTCACTGAGCTGGGGTCCTTAAACACAAAGGGGATAATCAGATCCCGAGTCGTTAGAAGCCACGTGGCAGCAGTTAACTGTCAAAGACAAAGTGGGTGTGGCTACCATAATAGACAGTAGACTCAAAGCAGTAATCAAAATAGTCTGATTCTCAAAGACCCATGGCATTTTCTAGTAGATCATGGGGTATCTAGAAGTAAAATAAATGGGCAGTCTACTAAATTCATACTTGATCCGTATAATCAGAAGAGTTCTAGATTAAGTGAACAAAAGTCTAACTTGATATACAAAAACAGAGAGTCACAGCTTCTTAATCAATTCCCAGGCTTGAGACAGTTTACAGACCCTGAGTCCCTTGAATGAAGGGAAGGCCAAGTTCCCTTAGGGAAGGACCCTGCTACACTGCCCAAAATGTATACCATTAATCTTCCTTCCAGCCTTTCCCAAAAAGACCTATGGCCTTTTACCATGGTAAACTGTGCATTGGGGAAAAGGAAATGATCAGATATTTGGGGGATTATTAGACACCGGTTCAGAAGTGACATTAATTCCAGGAGACCCAAAGTGTCACTCTGGTCCACCAGTCAGAATAGGGGCTTATGGAGGTCAGGTGATCAATGGAGTTTTAGCTCAGGTCCATCTCACAGTGGGTCCAGTGGGTCCCTGGACCCATTCTGTGGTTATTTCCCTGGCTCCAGGATGCATACTTGTAATAGACATACTCAGCAGCTGATGGAATCTCCACATTGGTAACCTGACTCATGGCGTGAGGGCTATTATGGCAGGAAAGGCCAAGCGGAAGCCACTAGAACTGCCTCTACCTAGCAAAATACTAAATCACAAGCAATACAGCATTACTGAGGGCATTGCAGAGATTAGTGCCACCACCAAGGGTGCAGGGGTGGTGATTCCCACCACATCCCCATTCAATTCGTCTATTTGATCTGTGCAGAAAGCAGATGGATCTTTGAGGATGACAGTGGATTAATGTAAACTTAACCATGTGATGACTCCTGTGGCAGCTGTTGTTCCAGATGTGGTATCACTGCTTGAGAAAATCAATGCATCCCTTGGTACTTGGTATGAAGCTATTGATATAGCAAATGCTTTTTTCTCAAATGCAGTTAGTAAGGACCACCAGAAACAGTTTGCTTTCAGCTGGCAAGGCCAGCAATACACCTTCAAGGTCCTACCTCAGGGGTATATCACTCTTCAGTCCTATATCATAATCTAATCTGCAGGGAACTTGATGGTCTCTCTCCCATAAGACATCACATTAGTCCAATATATTGATGATATCATGTTGATTGGACTTGGTGAGCAAGAAGTAACTACCTCTCTAGACTTATGGTTAAGGCATTTGCATGTCAGAGGATGGAAGATAAATCCAATAAAAATTCAGAGTCCTTCCACCTTAGTAAAATTTCTGGGTGTCCAATGGCATGGGGCATATTGAGATATCCCTTTTAAGGTGAAGGATAAACTGCTGCATTTGGTTCCTCCGACAACCAAAAAAGAGGCGTAATGCCTAGTTTGCCTTTTTGGATTTTGGAGACGGCATATTCCTCATTTGGGTGGACTACTCCATCCCATTTACCGAGTGACCAGAAACTGCTAGTTTTGAGTGGGGACTGGAACTAGAGGAGGATCTGCAAGAGGTCCAGCCTGCTGTGCAAGCTGCTCTACTACTTGGCTCATATTATCCAGCAAATCCAATGGTGCTGGAAGTGCCAGTGTCAAATAGAGTTGCTGTTTGGAGTCTTTGGCAGGCTCCTACAGGAGAGTCACAGTGCAGAACTTTAGGATTTTGGAGCAAAGCCCTCCCATCCTCTGCAGATAACTATTCTCTTTTTGAGAAGCAGCTTTTGGCCTGCTACTGGGCCTCAGTAGAGACTGAACGCTTATCCATGGTTCACCAAGTTACCATGCGACCTGAATTGCCTATCGTGCGTTGAGTGCTGTCTGACTTGCCAAATCATAAAGCTGGGCATGTACAGCAGCACTCCATCATAAAATGGAAATGGTATATACCTGATAGGGCTCAAGCAGGCCCTGAATGCACACATATGTTACATGAGGAAGTGGCCTAAATGCCCATAGCCTCCATTCCTGCCACATTACCTTCTCTTTCCCAGCCCACAGTTATGGCCTCATGGGAATTTCCTTACAATTAGTTGACTAAGGAAGGCCTGGTTTATAGATGGTTCTGCACAATATGTAGATACCAGCCCAAAGTGGACAGCTACAGCACTTACAGCTCCTTTCTGGGATGTCCCTGAAGGACAGCAGTGAAGAGAAATCCTCCCAGTGGGAAGAACTTTGATTAGTGCACCTGGTTGTCCATTTTGCTTGGAAGAAGAAATGGCTGGGGCTGCATTTGTATACTGATTCATGGGCTGTTGCTAATGGTTTGACTAGATGGTCAGGGACTTGGAAGGAACATGATTGGAAAGTTAGTGACAAAGAGATCTGGGAGAGAAGTTTGTGGATAGACCTTTCTAAGTGGACAAAAAACATGAGGATGTTTGTGTCCCATGTGAATGTTCAATAGAGGGTGACTTCAGCAGAAGAAGATTTAAATAATCAAGTGGATAAGATGGCTCATTCCGAGGATACCAATCAGCCTCTTTCCCCAGCCACTCTGTCATTGCCCAATGGGCTCATGAACAAAGTGGCCATGGTGGTGGGGATGGAGGCTATGCATGGGCTTAGAAACACGGACCTTAATTATGATGGCCACTGGGTTGCAATATCATGCAGGGCTCAGGCAGTATTCCCCAGGAGACTATATGTGCTGTAAATCAGCATCCACTCTATGGTGCTGTTTCTTCCATAGCCAGGATTCACTGGTCCAGGAATCAAAGGGCAGAAAAAGGTGTAGCAACATTCACTATTATCTCTAGTGATAAACTAGAAAATTTTTGACTTCCCCTTCCTGTGACCTTATGCTCCATGAATGTACAGGTCTTAGTTCCAAAAGGAGGAGTGCTTCCACCAGTAGACACATCAATTATTCCATTCAACTGGAAGTTAAGACTGCCACCTGGCCACTTTGGGCTTCTCATGCCTTTAGTCTTGCAATGTCTTCTTTATGCTCTTCTAGGGTCTTCTTGATTTCCTTTGTATCCCGTACTATGGTCTCATTGTTCATCTTTAGTTCTTTGAGTAGCTGCTCTAGGTGCTGTGTCTCTTCTGATCTTTTGATTTGGGTGCTTGGGCTTGGGTTATCCATATCGTCTGTTTTTTTCATATGCTTTATAATTTTCTGTTGTTTTTGGCCTCGTGGCATTTGCTGAACTTGATAGGGTTCTTTTAGGATTTGTAGACCAATTGAAGTCCTTATCTCTAATTTATCAGATCTACAGCTTCGTGGAGTACACTTTCTCTAACTAACCACCAGGTGGCATCCACAAGCCACCTGTTCTCCACAAGCCAGTTCTCCCCTGTTTAGCCTTTTTGGTGAGTGGGGGAGTGAGTCTTGTGGGGTCCAATTGGTGTACCAAGCTTGCGTGTGTAGTTGGTGTTGCCTGCCCTGTATATGGGGCATGTTTCTGGGCAGTCAGGGAGGGGGGGTGGCTCTAACAATCAAATCTCCCTGGTGATCCTAGAGTTTTAAAGCTGCTGCAATAGTCTAATCCTTCAGTTCAGTCCTGCCACAGTTTGTCTCTGCCACTGACCCACAAGTCCTTGGTATTGGCGTATGGCTCCTGAGACTTGCAAGTGGGCCCCTTTTCCAGGCTGTGCACCCCGGGTCCTCTGTTGAGGGATGACTGTGCTATGTCACAGGTGAGTGCCGTCCCCCCAGGGCAGTTCTGGGCTGCTGGGCTGTGTAGGGAGGCTCCCAGTCTGCTGAAATGATGGCTGAATGGGGCTTTGTTAATTCACACTGCTCTACCTTCCCAACTCTGGGACAATCAGCTGAGGTTGCAGGGAAGGCTAATGTCCACGCCCAGTTTTGTGGTGTGTGCCTGTTATTTGAAGCACTTCCGTCACACTGGGTTGTCTGGGGCAGCTCTGGGCTATGGGGCTGGCGATGGGCAGGAGTGTTTCCTGTCCACCAGGATGATGGCTGTGAGCGGACACCCCCCTTTTCTTGGGAAGTTGTGGTGTTTAGTGAATTTTCTCAGCCACTGGATTATTGCGTTTTGTCTCAGAGCTCTCTTAGTTCTGCTCTTGACTTGACCTGCCCAAATTGCAAGTCTTTGAAGCTTTCTGTATTGGGCTTCTTAGAGTAATTGTTTTAGAAAAAGAAAAAAGGATTAAAAAAAAAAAAAAAAAAAGGGCCCTCCTCAGAGATCTAATGGGTTATTGAAATGCTAAGAGACAAAGCAACCAGGGCCATTAAGGAAAGGTCCACAGGGCAGAGAGATCAGCTTTTCTTCGGGATTTGCATATGCGCCTCAGGGCCTGAGCTCGGGCCTGAGCTCTGCCCTTCCCCTTTCTATGTTCACCAGAACTCCAAAAATCCTCCGCTTTTATTTTGGAGTTTTTCGTGTTGTTTTTTTTCTCTATGCCTGTCTCCTCTCTGCTGGCCTGGCTGCTCTCAGATTCTCTGGTGTCTGGTCTCAGTCTATCTATGGTTGGAGTTTGGATCAGTAGAATGAGTTACCGATAAGGGCTGCCACTGCAGTTCTCCCTTCTCCTTCCGGGAGCCGACAGCCCCTCCTCCCACGGGACTGAGCCTGGCAGGGAGGGGCGCGGGTCCCCTGGCCGCAAAAACTTACAGATTTCGCTGATCTCAGCAGTTCCTTGTTTTCATGAGTGTTGTATGAAGTATGCCCAAAGTCAGATTGCTCTGTGGTGTCCAGTCCACGCAGTTCCTGGCTTTCTACCTACTTTCCTGGAGGAGTAACTAAAACTTACAGCTCACCAGTCTGCCATCTTGCCCCGCCTCCCCTCATGCCTTTAAATCAACAGGAAAAGAAGGGAATTACTGTACTGGCTGGGTGATTGATCCTGATTATCAAGGGGAAATAAGACTGACTACACATTTCAGGTACAGAAGAGTTTGCCTGGAGTACCAGAGATCCCCTAAGGTGTCTCTCAGTACTACCATGCCCTGTAGTCAATGTGAAACTGCAGCAACCCAATCCAGGCAAGACTACCAATGGTCAAGAAACTTCAGGAATGGAGGTTTGGGTCACTCCAAGAGGCAAAGAACCACAGCCGGCTGAAGTGCTTACTGAGGGTAAAGGGAACACAGAATGGATAGTGGAAGAAGGTAGTAATAAATATGAACTACAACCAGTTACAGAAATGAAAACTGTAATGAATATTTCTTCCTTGTTTTCTTATGAGTATGTTTATATATACACATAATGCAAACATCTTTGTTTTATTCCATATCTTATCCCCTAATCATATGGCATAAGTTTTATTGACTTCATGTCACAATATTTAAGTTACAGGATATCAAGTTTTAGAGAGAATTTTACCAGAGGACTTTATGCCCTATTCTGGAGAGAATCAATGAGTTTCTGGTTGTACTCAGGACAGTTGAATATTGTTAGGTGAAAATATGACTGTTACTACTTTTATTTAGAGATTAAGAATGGTTTAAGGTGATGTGTATACCTGCGAAGTTGACAAGGGGTGACTGATGGTTTAGTTCATATGTCAACTTGGCCAGGTTATGGTGTCCAATTGTTTGGTCAAGCAAGCACTGGCCTGATGCTTACTGTGAGGATATTTCATGGTTTTAAATGATCAGTAAATTGATTGCATCTATGGCTGATTACATCTAGAACCAAATGAGGAGATTGCCTTCAACAATGAGAGGAGTCTCATCCAATCAGTTGAAGGCCTTAAAAGGAGAAGTGATGATTTCAGAATCCAGAAGGGAAAATTTCCAACTCTACCTCAGCCAGCCAGCTTCTCCTGGAGAATTCATTGAAAACCTTCATCAGAATTCCCAGCTTGTAGTCTGCCCTATGGAATTTGAACTTGACCATCCCCACAGTCACATAAGTCAATTCCTATTTAAAATCTCATATTTACATAATATATACATATATATGTATATATATCCCCTGTCATTTCTATTTCCCTAGAGAACCCTGATGAATATTTCCCATACACACTGCTCCTCAGTGTAAATAAATAGTTGGTAAGGAAAATGTTATTTTTGTACATTTCCAGCTAATAAATTTAGAAAGAATTATAGAATTTTACAACCCATCATGAAGGAATTAATGGATCTAGGCAATGACCATCAATGTCTGCTAACTTGACAAAAGGTGATAATCAGTAATTATTTGCCTTCTGACAGAAAAACATAGCAGTGCCTATGAAGCATTTTTGCCAAAAAAATGGGACTTGAATCTGAACTAGACATAATTACCAATTTTTAGAGAGATACAGAGGATAGAAATGTTAAATAACATCACAAGCATGTAATCACTAGCATCCAGACTTGGTGTTATGGTGAGAGTGTGTGAGGGGACGCTACAGAAAAACAACATGGTTTCTTTAAGAAATAAATTGTGAGGAGGCATTCAAAAATGAAATTAAGAAAAAAATTTCATTTACAATAGCATAAAAAAGAATAAAGTATTTAGAAGTAAATTTAACAAAAAAGTGCAAAACTTATACTCTAAAAACTATAAAATGTTGAAATAAATTAACAGACTCCTAAATACATGGAAAGACATCCTGTGTTCATGGATAGGAAGACTTATTATTAAGATGTAAATACTGTTCAAATTGATCTATAGCTTCAACACAATCCCTATCAGAATCCTAGCTGGCTTATTTGTAGAGATTGACAAGCTGATCCTATAATTCCTATGGAAACTCTGGGGACCCAGAATGGCCGAAACAGTGCTGAAAAAGAAAAACAAAGCTGGAGACTCACATGTCTTTGCTTCAAAACTTACTACAAAGCTCTTGTAACCCAAACAGTGTGGTGCTGGTACAAGGATAGCCATATATATAAATGGAATAGAATTGAGAGCTCCCCCCAAAATCCATATGTCAACTTATTTTTGACAAAGATACCAAGGACATTGAATGGGGGAAAGAATAGTCTTTTCAACAAATGGTGCTGGACAACTGGAGATCACGTGTAAAAGAATGAAGTTGGACCCTTACATCACATCATATAAAAAATTAACTCAAAATGGATCAAAAGTCTAAATGTAAGAAGCAAAACTGTAAAACTCTTAAAAGAAGGCATCGGGGCAAATCTTCATGATATTGGATTTGGCAAGGGATTCTTAGATATGACACCAAAAGCATGAGCAACAAAAGAAAAAGCAGATAAATTAGACTCCATCAAAATTAAAAACTTTTTAATCAAAGGACGTTATCAAGACAGTGAAGATAATCTACATAATGAGAGCTTGTGTAGAATATGTAGATCACTTTGGGTAGTATTGCTATCTTAACATTTTTGTCTTCCAATGCATGAACAGGGGATATCTTGCCATTTATTTATGTCTTCTTTAAATTATTTACATAATTTTCAATGTATAAGTCTTTGACATTCTTGGCTAAATATATTGCTAGATATTTTATTCTTTTAGTTGCTATTGTAAATAGAATTGTAGAAATCTCTAAATTTAAGAAAAAATAAAATCAGAAATACAAGTGTCTCCTGTAAGGATGGTGTATAGCTTCTAAAAGTAAGTTGCTTGTTAGCAAGAAAGCAGTTTAAAAGAAAAAAGTTCAAAGCAAATGCAAGGCTCAGTATCTCTGTGAAGAAGTCATTGTTCACCAAGCTACTAATAATTTATCTTTTAAAAGATAAGAATTTTTCTAAGGCTGAAATATTTAATATTTTACCTTTGAAAATATTAGCAGACCTGTTGCAAATGCTGCAAAACATTGTTCAAATGAATATGTAAGTCATAATATGATGGTTTATGAAAATTAGTGTTTTTAAAATTGTGTCAATGTAAAACATCCAAAGCAAGCCAACTAACTTTTCTTAAAGAAAGCATTGTGTTCAAAGTCTACAAAAGGTCAGAGTATCTTTATTGTAAAGTTAAAGTCAAGATAAATTTTCATCTTCCTTTTGCCTTAGAAATAAAATTTCATTCTGATGGTTTTCCTAAATATTATATATAGTATAAAAGCTTGTTTGCTTAATTAATATCTTTGACAATTTTCCATTTTAGATCAATTGATATTTACTAGAACACTATGGGAAATTCTGTTATGATGCCTGCTGTGGGGACAGGAGTGGGGTGGTGGCAATCTACACACCATGCAATCTCTCTTCAGTAGAACAGACCTCCAATATTTGGGTTGCTCTCATACACCTTTTAAATCTTCTTTTTCCCAGATTAAACATCCCCAAGTCCTTTAACCACTCTATGTGGGCTTGGTTCTTAGAGCCTTCATTCTTCTCTTCCCTGCTAAACACCCACAACTTAGTCACCAACCCTCTAGAACTATGTTGTCTATACATGAAGTCAATACAAATATGCCTTGACCACATTTATAGTATTAATACTCATTTCTGAAAATGGTCACCTATCTTGCTGCATCAGTGCTAGTTTGTTTCATTTTTATCCATTTCTCCTGTTTTTCAGAATCATGTAAAATTCTTAATATGTATTTTAAGATGCTAGCCTCTTCTCCTAATTTGCTTTCATTTGCAAGTTTAATGAGCATTTTCTTGATTCCATAATTTAGATAATTAATTCATCCACCTAATTCAACAAATATTGAGTATGTACTCTGCCTGGCTCTGATCAAGTCCCTAGGAGTGTGGTGGTGAGCACTTAACAGACATGGCACCTGTTCTCAAGAGTTTGCAATCTAGTGGATAAAAATCTAAATGCAGGATGCATATAGTGCATCAACAACATCCATGGCATCAATTATTGCAGAAAGGAAGCTGGGAAAGTTGGATCTTTGACAGCCAAGTGAGTGCTTTAGAGGTTTAGATGGGAAGTGGTTGGACTGGCCCATAATTCACTATGAAATTTTCCTTTTGCTGAAAAAAAAAATAAGGTTTTAACCCCCTATCAAGGAAAATATGTTCCATCTTCTTTTAGTACAACAATCCAAGCATTCAAACATTCAATTCTTATTGTAGAAAATACTGTGTGTAGTTTCTACACTTTAGATGAACAGTGCATGTATTGTGGCTTAATGCAATGTAAATGTATAGTACATTAAGCCAGAGGCTGGAAGAGATGCTGATAGATTCATGGCAATTGTTAGCTAAATATATAAAGGGCACTAGAGCAGTAGATGGGTGAAATGTATTTTGACTGCCATTCAGAAGAGGCAGTGGACATTATGGAAAGTGCATGGGACAGTTTGTCAGCACGTCTGTGTCTTGGTGCTGACTGACTCTGCCATAGGATGTATGAGACCTCTGCTAAGTCACTTAACTTCTCAGTCATAATTTTTCATCTATAAAATGAGGGTAATATTACCACCCCACCATCATCATACTATTACTGGGAACAATAAAATGAGCTAATGTCCGTGAAGCACTTTGGAAAATGAAAGCATTGTACAAATATAAATTTCTTACATTAATTAGCTATCATATTTTAATTCTGGATAGTGTAAGAAGAGGCTATTATCTCACAAAATTCTGTAATTCTTCCATAATGGAATTTTAAGGAATTGATCACTACAGATTGAATATTGCTTTAAGGTTTCAAACATTATTTTTATATATATAATTTAATATTGAGTAATCCCCTCCTCCCCCAAAATCATGCCACCACATGACCAACGAAGAACCAAGTAGAAATACTTCTATAAAAATGAATTTCAGTCAAGAGTATAATAAAATGATGGAAAACTTCACCTATTGAAATAGCTGTTAATGCATAATTAGTTCAGTTGGTAGGGAAATTCCAGCATATGGTCGTCTTGCTATTATTTCACATTTCTATGGATTTCCAGTGCATTTTTTGAAGTTTTTCTAGGGCCTATACATAAACAGAAGGGCCACATGAGTATTTTTTGAAATAAAAAGCCAAATTTGACATAGTGTCACTGATAAAGGACAGGAAAAGTTATAATATGCAAACTCTAATCAATAGAAAGCTGCTGGAGTGGCTATATTAAAGTCAAAGTGTACATTAGAACATGGAAAGTAACAAGGCAAGGGGATTGATAGTGTTGCTCATGTCTTCTTTATCTTTACTGATTTTATGCCTACTTATTCTATCATTTACTGAGAGTGGAATGTTGAAATATCCAACTATAATTGTGTATTTGCCTAAGTCTCCTTTTAATTCTATTCATTTCTGTTTCACGTATTTTGAAGCTCTGTTTTTTTAGGTACATAAACATTTATGATTGTTATGTGCTGTTGATGAATTGACTCCTTCATCATCTATTATCATTAATAGATGGAGAAAAAGTATTTGGCAAAGTCCATCAACATGCATTCATGATAAAAATACTCAACAAACTAAGAAGGAAAATTCCTCAACTTCATAGAGAGCGTGTATGAAAAGACCACAACTGACATCATAATTATGATAAAAGACTGAAAACTTTCCACCTAAGATCAGGAACAAGGGAAAGATGTTCACACTTGCCACTTCTATTCAAAATTGAAGTGCTAACTAGGGCTATTAGGCAAGAAAAAGAAATTAAATCTGTGGAATCAGTTGATACAACTGCGCATTGTGGGAAGACAGGTTCAGGGTGCAACAGAAACTTTCAGCAAATGATCTATTTATTACTTGCACAGCATAAAGAGTCCAGAAGGGCAAAAACCTCTTTGTACTCACATAGCACAAAAAGTCCAAAAGATCAGGGGAGGAAGTCCCATCATGGCTTCTCTCCCGGGGTGATCAAAGCTGCTTGGGTGGGGGTCAGTAGGTGGCAGCTCCACACACCCCATTTCATTTCAGAGAAGAGAGACTAATGTATCTCTTTATTACTTACATAGCTCAAAGAGTCCAAAAGAGCAGGAGAATAAATGCCATCATGGCCAAACTCCCAGGGTGGCCAAAACTGCTCAGGTGGGGTCAGTAGATGGCAGCTGCACATTCCTCACTTTGCATGCACTGGAGAAGAGAAACAAATCTATACTGTTAGAGTGTGGTTTTTATCTACCTCAAGGGGAGGGGGCCCTGTCGTTAAAAATTCCTGCCTTGATTAACATCTGCGGCTGCTTGTTCCCAGTTTCTGGGTTTAAGTTCCAGCTGGGCTTTTTCATTAGACTTATTAACATTTCTCCCGGCTGTGAAATGACACACAAGAAAAAAGGAGGTGAGTATAGCAGAAGGCCAGAGGATGGCCACTTAGCATGTATCCTATGATTTCCCCAGAGAAGGAGGTAGGGGTAGGTGAGGTCTTGGTGATGGATACTTACAGGTGTCTGTGACTTCCCTAACAGCATTCAGATTGGAAAGGAAGGAGTAAAACTAACTTTATTCTCAGATAATATGATCTTGAACATAGAAAATTCTGAGGAATCCATAAAAAACTACTAGAACTAATAAATGAAATCAGCGAGTTTGCAAAATACAAAATCAACATATAAAATCAATTGTATATCCATATATTAGCAGTGAATACTCCCAAGAGGAAATTAAGAAAACAATTCCACTTACAATACTATCAAAAAGAATAAAATATTTATGAATAAATTTAACAAAATAAGTGTAAGACCAGTACACAGAAAATGACAAAAATTGTTCAAAGAAATTAAAGATAATCTAAGTAATAAATTAAAGATAACCTTCATGGATCAGAAGACTTAATGCTGTCAAGATGACAATACCCCCCAAATCGATCCATATACTCAATGCATTCTCTATAAAAATTCCAACTGCCCTTTTTTTTCAGAAATGGATAATATGATCCTAAAATTCGACATAATTATAATGTCTTTCTCTTTGTTTAATGTCAGTGTCCCCCCACTAGTCCATAGGCTCCATGTTTGTCTCTCATTCACTGCTGATTCCACAGATCCTAGCCCTGTACCTGGCATAAACTAAGCACTCAATAAATAATACCTGTTGAACAAAAAATTTAAAAATACCAGACATTAGGACATCCTTAAATGAATTTTGGGAATCTGGTTCAACAAATCCATCTGGAAGAGAGGACATGGAAAACATAGTGTGTCAGTTTGAATGCATTGTGTCTCCCAAAACACCATTATCTTTGATGCAGTGTTTTGTGGGCAGACGTATTAGTGTTGATTAGATTGTAATTCTTTGAGAGTTTCCATGGAGATGCGACCTGCCCAACTGTAGGTGATAACTCTGATTGGATGATTTTCATGGAGGTGTGGCCCTGCCCAGTCAGCATAGGCCTTTATTAGTTTTCTGGAGCACTATATAAGTTCAGACAGAAAGAGCAAGCTTGCTACAGCCAAGAGGGACACTTTGAAGAATGCACAGGAGCTGAGAGAGGAGCTGCAGTTTACAGAGACATTTTGGAAATGGCCTTTGAAAGCAGACTTTTGCTTCAGAGAAGCTAAGAGAGGACAAATGCCCCAAGAGCAACTGAGAGTGACATTTTGGAGAGAAGCTGCAACCTAGAGAGGAACATCCTGGGAGAAAGCAATTTTGAAACCAGAACTCTGGAGCAGATGCCAGCCATGTGCCTTCCCAGCTAACAGAGGTTTTTCGGACACCAATGGCCATCCTCCAGTGAAGGTACATGATTGTTGATGGACATTTTATGGCCTTAAGACTGTAACTGTGTAACCAAATAAATGCCCTTTATAAAAGCCAATCCATTTCAGGTGTTTTGCATTCTGGCAGCATTAGCAAACCAGAACACATAGTAACCTCCAATGCTTCTGAGCAAGGAGTATTTCTATCCTGACTTACCCCACCCCTAAGGAGATTCATCATTGTCCTATTTAGCCAAGGTCCTTTAAGATCTGTGGCAGAAGTTCTTAGCCTGGGGTCTATGAATAGGGTCAGGTAGATCATGAAACTTCTGAAATTGTATAAAATATGTTTCAGTATGTTCATCTGTGCATTTTTTCTAGGGAGAAGCTTCAGAGCTTTCATCAGATTCTCAAAGGAGTTCATGACCTGGGAAAGGTTAAGAATCACTCATTGGAGGATCCTTCTGTTTTGGTTTGCATTTGCTAAAGCTGCTGAAATGCAATATACCAGAAATGGGTTAGCTTTTTTTAATGCATTTTTGAATTGTGAACTTTACTATATATATGTGTGTGTGTGTGTGTGTGTGTGTGTGTGTGTGTGTGTATATATTAGTGATAACCTTCAAAGCATGATTTAACAAGTAGTTAGCAAATTTCAAAGAATGTCATGGGTCACAGTTTCACTTCAGCTATTTCCATCATTGTAAAATATAACATACACACAGAAAGCTATTAATTTTTGATGTACAGTTCAACAAGCAGATACATGGGTAATTTCAAAAATTGTTATGGGTTACAGCTTCACAGTTTCAGTTCTTTCCTTGTTATGCAATATAGGGAATATACAGAAAGGTGAAGACTTTCAAAGCACAATTCAACCAGTAGCTATAGAGCAAATTTCAAGGGATGCTATAGGCTACAGTTCCACATGTCATTTACCTCCTTCCAGCTATTCCAACACCCCAGCATCTGAAATATATATATATATATATATATATATATATATATATATATATAAAAAGTTTCAGTATTCGTAGACCTTTGTTAAATCTTATCTTGTTTGTTGCTATCCCTTCCTCTCACTTAATCCCTTTCTCCATCTTCAGGGGTGTCTTGGCAGTGAGCACCCTAACTTGTTCACATTGAAAAGGGATGTTGACAGTATGGGGAAGGGGGCTGCATCTGATTATTGTTCTTAAAGAGGCTATTGCCTCTGGGTTTTAGTACTTGTATGGCATAGGAACATTCTGGTAGATTTAAGTTTCTGAGAGAGAAAACTTAGCAAGTGAATATTTTTTAGAATCTCAGGTTAGGGACCTAGATATTTGGGGACTACTTTTGGTAAGGGCATGACATACTGTGGCCATTTGGGATGTCCAGCTGGAGCTTGCATAAGAGAAACCTCCAGGGTAGCCTCTAGACTCTAGTTGGGATCTCTTGGTCATTGTGAACTCAGCTTGTTACCTTTCTTTTTTTTTTCTCCCTTTTTGGTCAAGTAGGCATTTTCAATCCCCCTCTTTCAGGGCCAGGCTCATTCCTGGGTGCCATGTCCCATGTCACCAGGGAGATTCATTCCCCTGGGAGTCATGTCCCTCATGGGGGGGTGGTTAATGAATCTATTTGCTGAGTTGGGCTTAGAGAGAGAAAGGCCACATCTGAGCAACAAAAGAGGTTCCCTGGAGGTGCCTCTTAGGCATAATTATAGGAGGGCTCAGCCTCCCATTTACAATCCTAAGTTTCACAAGAGCATGCCTCAAGTTGAGGGCTTGATTTATTAAGTAGTGGGTTCCTTAATACGTATTCTATATTGGTTGGTTTTTAACAATGGGGCTTTATTAGGTTACAAATTACAATTCTAAGGCCATGAAAATGTCCAAATTAAGGCATCAACAAGAAGATGCCTTCTCTGAAGAAAGGCTCCTGGCATCTGGGATTCCTCTGTCACATGGGAAGGCACATGGCTGGTGTCTGCTGATCCTTTGCTCCCAGGTTTCATTGCTTTCAGCTTCTGATTCCAGTGGCCTTCTCTCTGAGCATCTGTAGATTCTCCCTTAGCATCTCTGGGGTGTTTCTCTCTCCAAGCTCTCTCCAAATGTCTCTGCCTCTCATAAAGGACCCACCTTGAATGGGCTGGGTCACATCTCAATTGAAACAACCTTATCAAAGGGTCCCATTCACAAGAATGGCTTAAAATAAACTAGAGGAAGGGATAGCAACAGACCAGATAGAATTTAACAAAGGATTATGAATACTGAATCTCTATATAATTTTCTTTTTCTTAGTTGCTAGGATATTAGAATAACTAGAAGGAAAGAACTGAAATGGTGGAACTGTAACCCATAACATTCTTTGAAATTTTCTATGTAGCTACTTGTTAAATTGTAATTTGAAAGTTATCAACTTTTTGTATATATGTTATATTTCACAATAAAGAAATAACTGAAAATGTGTAACTGTAACCCATAACATTCTCTGAAATTTGCTCTCTAACTACTTGTTAAATTGCACTTGGAAAGTTCTCACTTTTATGTAGATATGTTATATTTCACAATAAAAAAAAGGATGGATTAAAAGAACATGACCTTTTCTGGGGTATAAAATAGCTCCAAACCAGCACACCTTCCCTGGGATTTAGGCCATCCAGCAGTCCTGAACTTCTCTAATTAAAATGCAATTGGAAGGGTGGGGCAAGATGGCAGACTGGTGAGCTGTATGTTTTAGTTACTCCTCCAGGAAAGTAGGTAGAAAGGCAGGAACTGCATGGACTGGACACCACGGAGCAATCTGACTTTGGGCATACTTCATACAACACTCATGAAAACGTCGAACTGCTGAGATCACCGAAATCTGTAAGTTTTTGTGGCCAGGGGACCCGCGCCCCTCCCTGCCAGGCTCAGTACCTTGGGAGGAGGGGCTGTCAGCTCCGGGAAGGAGAAGGGAGAACTGCAGTGGCAGCCCTTATCGGAAACTCATTCTACTGATCCAAACTCCAACCATAGATAGACTGAGACCAGACACCAGAGAATCTGAGAGCAGCCAGCCCAGCAGAGAGGAGACAGACATAGAAAAAAACAGCACGAAAAACTCCAAAATAAAAGAGGAGGATTTTTGGAGTTCTGGTGAACATAGAAAGGGGAAGGGCAGAGCTCAGGCCCTCAGGCTCATATGCAAATCCCGAAGAAAAGCTGATCTCTCTGCCCTGTGGAACTTTCCTTAATGGCCCTAATTGCTTTGTCTCTTAGCATTTCAATAACCCATTAGATCTGTGAGGAGGGCCCTTTTTTTTTTTTTTAAAATCCTTTTTTCTTTTTGTAAAACAATTACTCTAAGAAGCCCAATACAGAAAGCTTCAAAGACTTGCAATTTGGGCAGGTCAAGACAAGAGCAGAACTAAGAGAGCTCTGAGACAAAAGGCAATAATCCAGTGGCTGAGAAATTTCACTAAACACCACAACTTCCCAAGAAAAGGGGGGTGTCCGCTCACAGCCATCATCCTGGTGGACAGGAAACACTCCTGCCCATCGCCAGCCCCATAGCCCAGAGCTGCCCCAGACAACCCAGTGTGATGGAAGTGCTTCAAATAACAGGCACACTCCACAAAACTGGGCGTGGACATTAGCCTTCCCTGCAACCTCAGCTGATTGTCCCAGAGTTGGGAAGGTGGAGCAGTGTGAATTAACAAAGCCCCATTCAGCCATCATTTCAGCAGACTGGGAGCCTCCCTACACAGCCCAGCAGCCCAGAACCGCCCTGGGGGGACGGCACTCACCTGTGACATAGCACAGTCATCCCTCAACAGAGGACCAGGGGGTGCACGGCCTGGAAGAGGGACCCACTTACAAGTCTCAGGAGCCATACGCCAATACCAAGGACTTGTGGGTCAGTGGCAGAGACAAACTGTGGCAGGACTAAACTGAAGGATTAGACTATTGCAGCAGATTTAAAACTCCAGGATCACCAGGGAGATTTGATTGGTAGAGCCACCCCCCCTCCCTGACTGCCCAGAAACACGCCCCATATACAGGGCAGGCAACACCAACTACACACGCAAGCTTGGTACACCAATTGGACCCCACAAGACTCACTCCCCCACTCACCACAAAGGCAGAGCAGGGGAGAACTGACTTGTGGAGAACAGGTGGCTCGTGGACGCCACCTGCTGGTTAGTTAGAGAAAGTGTACTCCACGAAGCTGTAGATCTGATAAATTAGAGATAAGGACTTCAATTGGTCTACACATCCTAAAAGAACCCTATCAAGTTCAGCAAATGCCAAGAGGCCAAAAACAACAGAAAATTATAAAGCATATGAAAAAACCAGACGATATGGATAACCCAAGCCCAAGCACCCAAATCAAAAGATCAGAAGACACACAGCACCTGGAGCAGCTACTCAAAGAACTAAAGATGAACAATGAGACCATAGTACAGAATACAAAGGATATCAAGAAGACCCTAGAAGAGCATAAAGAAGACATTGCAAGACTAAATAAAAAAATAGATGATCTTATGGAAATTAAAGAAACTGTTGACCAAATTAAAAAGATTCTGGACACTCATAGTACAAGACTAGAGGAAGTTGAACAACGAATCAGTGACCTGGAAGATGACAGAATGGAAAATGAAAGCATAAAAGAAAGAATGGGGAAAAAAATTGAAACAATCGAAACGGACCTCAGGGATATGATAGATAATATAAAACGTCCTAATATAAGACTCATTGGTGTTCCAGAAGGGGAAGAAAAGGGTAAAGGTCTAGAAAGAGTTTTCAAAGAAATTGTTGGGGAAAACTTCCCAAATCTTCTAAACAACATAAATACACAAATCATAAATGCCCAGCAAACTCCAAATAGAATAAATCCAAATAAACCCACTCCGAGACATATTCTGATCACACTGTCAAACACGGAAGAGAAGGAGCAAGTTCTGAAAGCAGCAAGAGAAAAGCAATTCACAACATACAAAGGAAGCAGCATAAGACTAAGTAGTGACTACTCAGCAGCCACTATGGAGGCAAGAAGGCAGTGGCATGATATATTTAAAATTCTGAGTGAGAAAAATTTCCAGCCAAGAATACTTTATCCAGCAAAGCTCTCCTTCAAATTTGAGGGAGAGCTTAAATTTTTCACAGACAAACAAATGCTGAGAGAATTTGCTAACAAGAGACCTGCCCTACTGGAGATACTAAAGGGAGCCCTACAGACAGAGAAACAAAGAAAGGACAGAGAGACCTGGAGAAAGGTTCAGTACTAAAGAGATTCGGTATGGGTACAATAAAGGATATTAATAGACAGAGGGGAAAAATATATATGACAAACATAAACCAAAGGATAAGATGGCTGATTCAAGAAATGCCTTCACGGTTATAACATTGAACGTAAATGGATTAAACTCCCCAATTAAAAGATATAGATTCGCAGAATGGATCAAAAAAATGAACCATCAATATGTTGCATACAAGAGACTCATCTTAGACACAGGGACACAAAGAAACTGAAAGTGAAAGGATGGAAAAAAATATTTCATGCAAGCTACAGCCAAAAGAAAGCAGGTGTAGCAATATTAATCTCAGATAAAATAGACTTTAAATGCAGGGATGTTTTGAGAGACAAAGAAGGCCACTACATACTAATAAAAGGGGCAATTCAACAAGAAGAAATAACAATCATAAATGTCTATGCACCCAATCAAGGTGCCACAAAATACATGAGAGAAACACTGGCAAAACTAAAGGAAGCAATTGATGTTTCCACAATAATTGTGGGAGACTTCAACACATCACTCTCTCCTATAGATAGATCAACCAGGCAAAGGACCAATAAGGAAATTGAAAACCTAAACAATCTGATAAATGAATTAGATTTAACAGACATATACAGGACATTACATCCCAAATCACCAGGATACACATACTTTTCTAGTGCTCACGGAAGTTTCTCCAGAATAGATCATATGCTGGGACATAAAACAAGCCTCAGTAAATTTAAAAAGATTGAAATTATTCAAAGCACATTCTCTGACCACAATGGAATACAATTAGAAGTCAATAACCATCAGAGACTTAGAAAATTCACAAATACCTGGAGGTTAAACAACACACTCCTAAACAATCAGTGGGTTAAAGAAGAAATAGCAAGAGAAATTGCTAAATATATAGAGACGAATGAAAATGAGAATACAACATACCAAAACCTATGGGATGCAGCAGAAGCAGTGCTGAGGGGGAAATTTATAGCACTAAACGCATATATTAAAAAGGAAGAAAGAGCCAAAATCAAAGAACTAATGGATCAACTGAAGAAGCTAGAAAATGAACAGCAAACCAATCCTAAACCAAGTAGAAGAAAAGAAATAACAAGGATTAAAGCAGAAATAAATGACATAGAGAACAAAAAAACAATAGAGAGGATAAAAAACACCAAAAGTTGGTTCTTTGAGAAGATCAACAAGATTGACAAGCCCCTAGCTAGACTGACAAAATCAAAAAGAGAGAAGACCCATATAAACAAAATAATGAATGAAAAAGGTGACATAACTGCAGATCCTGAAGAAATTAAAAAAATTATAAGAGGATACTATGAACAACTGTATGGCAACAAACTGGATAATGTAGAGGAAATGGACAATTTCCTGGAAACATATGAACAACCTAGACTGACCAGAGAAGAAATACAAGACCTCAATCAACCCATCACAAGCAAAGAGATCCAATCAGTCATCAAAAATCTTCCCACAAATAAATGCCCAGGGCCAGATGGCTTCACAGGGGAATTCTACCAAACTTTCCAGAAAGAGCTGACACCAATCTTACTCAAACTCTTTCAAAACATTGAAGAAAATGGAACACTACCTAACTCATTTTATGACGCTAACATCAATCTAATACCAAAACCAGGCAAAGATGCTACAAAAAAAGGAAAGTTACCGGCCAATCTCCCTAATGAATATAGATGCAAAAATCCTCAACAAAATACTTGCAAATAGAATCCAAAGACACATTAAAAAAATCATACACCATGACCAAGTGGGGTTCATTCCAGGCATGCAAGGATGGTTCAACATAAGAAAATCAATCAACGTATTACAACACATTAACAAGTCAAAAGGGAAAAATCAATTGATCATCTCAATAGATGCTGAAAAAGCATTTGAAAAAATCCAACATCCGTTTTTGATAAAAACACTTCAAAAGGTAGGAATTGAAGCAAACTTCCTCAATATGATAAAGAGCATATATGAAAAACCCACAGCCAGCATAGTACTCAATGGTGAGAGACTGAAAGCCTTCCCTCTAAGATCAGGAACAAGACAAGGATGCCCGCTGTCACCACTGTTATTCAACATTGTGCTGGAAGTGCTAGCCAGGGCAATCCGGCAAGACAAAGAAATAAAAGGCATCCAAATTGGAAAAGAAGAAGTAAAACTGTCATTGTTTGCAGATGATATGATCTTATATCTGGAAAACCCTGAGAAATCGATGATACAGCTACTAGAGCTAATAAACAAATTTAGCAAAGTAGCGGGATACAAGATTAATGCACATAAGTCAGTAATGTTTCTATATGCTAGAAATGAACAAACTGAAGAGATACTCAAGAAAAAGATACCATTTTCAATAGCAACTAAAAAAATCAAGTACCTAGGAATAAACTTAACCAAAGATGTAAAAGACCTATACAAAGAAAACTACCTAACTCTACTAAAAGAAATAGAAGCGGACCTTAAAAGATGGAAAAATATTCCATGTTCATGGTTAGGAAGGCTAAATGTCATTAAGATGTCAATTCTACCCAAACTCATCTACAGATTCAATGCAATCCCAATCAAAATTCCAACAACCTACTTTGCAGACTTGGAAAAGCTAGTTATCAAATTTATTTGGAAAGGAAAGATGCCTCGAATTGCTAGACACTCTAAAAAAGAGAAACGAAGTGGGAGGACTTACACTCCCTGACTTTGAAGCTTATTATAAAGCCACAGTTGCCAAAACAGCATGGTACTGGCACAAAGATAGACATATAGATCAATGGAATTGAATTGAGAATTCAGAGATAGACCCTCAGATCTATGGCCGACTGATCTTTGATAAGGCCCCCAAAGTCACTGAACTGAGCCATAATGGTCTTTTCAACAAATGGGGCTGGGAGAGTTGGATATCCATATCCAAAAGAATGAAAGAGGACCCCTACCTCACCCCCTACACAAAAATTAACTCAAAATGGACCAAAGATCTCAATATAAAAGAAAGTACCATAAAACTCCTAGAAGATAATGTAGGAAAACATCTTCAAGACCTTGTGTTAGGCGGCCACTTCCTAGACTTTACACCCAAAGCACAAGCAACAAAAGAGAAAATAGATAAATGGGAACTCCTCAAGCTTAGAAGTTTCTGCACCTCAAAGGAATTTCTCAAAAAGGTAAAGAGGCAGCCAACTCAATGGGAAAAAATTTTTGGAAACCATGTATCTGACAAAAGACTGATATCTTGCATATATAAAGAAATCCTACAACTCAATGACAATAGTACAGACAGCCCAATTATAAAATGGGCAAAAGATATGAAAAGACAGTTCTCTGAAGAGGAAATACAAATGGCCAAGAAACACATGAAAAAATGTTCAGCTTCATTAGCTATTAGAGAGATGCAAATTAACACCACAATGAGATATCATCTAACACCTATTAGAGTGGCTGCCATTAAACAAACAGGAAACTACAAATGCTGGAGGGGATGTGGAGAAACTGGAACTCTTATTCATTGTTGGTGGGACTGTATAATGGTTCAGCCACTCTGGAAGTCGGTCTGGCAGTTCCTTAGAAAACTAGATATAGAGTTACCATTCGATCCAGCGACTGCACTTCTCGGTATATACCCGGAAGATCGGAAAGCAGTGACACGAACAGATATCTGCACGCCAATGTTCATAGCCCCATTATTCACAATTGCTAAGAGATGGAAACAACCCAAATGTCCTTCAACAGATGAGTGGATAAATAAAATGTGGTATATACACACGATGGAATACTACACGGGAGTAAGAAGGAACGACCTCGTGAAACATATGACAACATGGATGAACCTTGAAGACATAATGCTGAGCGAAAGAAGCCAGGCACAGAAAGAGAAATATTATATGCTACCACTAATGTGAACTTTGAAAAATGTAAAACGAATGGTTTATAATGTAGAATGTAGGGGAACTAGCAATAGAGAGCAATTAAGGAAGGGGGAACAATAATCCAAGAAGAACAGATAAGCTATTTAACGTTCTGGGGATGCCCAGGAATGACTATGGTCTGTTAATTTCTGATGGATATAGTAGGAGCAAGTGCACAGAAATGTTGCTATATTAGGTAACTTCCTTGGGGTAAAGTAGGAACATGTTGGAAGTAAAGCAGTTATCTTAGGTTAGTTGTCTTTTTCTTACTCCCTTGTTATGGTCTCTTTGAAATGTTCTTTTATTGTATGTTTTTGTTTTTTGTTTTTTGTTTGTTTTTTTTTTTTTGTTTGTTTTTTAATTTTTTTTTTTCCATGCAGTTGATTTAAAAAGGAAGAACAGGTTGAAAAAAAAAAACCAGGAAAAAAATATGTAGTGCCCCCTTGAGGAGCCTGTGGAGAATGCAGGGGTATTGGCCTACCCCACCTCCATGGTTGCTAACATGACCACAGACATAGGGGACTGGTTGTTTGATGGGTTGAGCCCTGTACCATAGGTTTTACCCTTGGGAAGACGGTTGCTGCAAAGGAGAGGCTAGGCCTCCCTATAATTGTGCCTAAGAGCCTCCTCCCGAATACCTCTTTGTTGGTCAGATGTGGCCCTCTCTCTCTAGCTAAGCCAACTTGAAAGGTGAAATCACTGCCCTCCCCCCTACGTGGGATCAGACACCCAGGGGAGTGAATCTCCCTGGCAATGTGGAATATGACTCCCGGGGAGGAATGTAGACCTGGCATCGTGGGACGGAGAACATCTTCTTGACCAAAAGGGGGATGTGAAAGGAAATGAACTAAGCTTCAGTGGCAGAGAGATTCCAAAAGGAGCCGAGAGGTCACTCTGGTGGGCACTCTTACACACAATTTAGACAATCCTTTTTAGGTTCTAAAGAATTGGGGTAGCTGGTGGTGGATACCTGAAACTATCAAACTACAACCCAGAACCCATGAATCTCGAAGACAATTGTATAAAAATGTAGCTTATGAGGGGTGACAATGGGATTGGGAAAACCATAAGGACCACACTCCACTTTGTCTAGTTTATGGTTGGATGAGTAGAAAAATAGGGGAAGGAAACAAACAGACAAAGGTACCCAGTGTTCTTTTTTACTTCAATTGCTCTTTTTCACTTTAATTATTATTCTTGTTATTTTTGTGTGTGTGCTAATGAAGGTGTCAGGGATTGATTTAGGTGATGAATGTACAACTATGTAATGGTACTGTGAACAATCGATTGTACGATTTGTTTTGTATGACTGTGTGGTATGTGAATATATCTCAATAAAATGAAGATAAAAAAAATAAAATGTAATTGGAAAACATAGTGGAAGCAACTGTTTCCTTAGAGCTTTCCTTGGAGCTCTGAACAGACCTGCTTGAGCTTCCCTGGTTTGGGGCACCTTATTGGTATTATATAATGTATTTTAAATCCTGCCAAGACCTACTCTGTCCCCGTTACCTATATAGGTTTTATTTCCTGCTACCATAATGGTGTTTACCTCCTAATCCTTGATTCTGAGTAGATCTGTACCAATATCATGACCTATGCGGATGTCACCAGCATATCCTTTTGTCTGACTCAATTCTGTCAGGGCTCTTCGCTAATTCCAGATTAATTGACCAGGAGAATTATGGTGTCAATGACAAAGAAAGTAATGTATGGGTGGGGGAAGAATCAATTCAAAGTAAGATGATGAGTTTCTTCTTAGAATAGTTAAGTAATGGTGGGGCATTCAAGTAGAAACCGCCAACAGATAAAGATGTGGAACTGTGTACAGCACATGGCCAAGCTTGAAATACTTATTTGGGTTACAGATTGGTGGCTCTATTGACTTGTTTTTCTGGCCTTCACAATGTTGATTTGTTTCTTATTTTAATTGTTTTCCATCATTTAAACCTGAGAAATTTAACCCCAAATCCTAGATTTATGGCTTCTCTTGAGAACTGCAGAGAGGTGGGCCACACTGAGCTCAAATTCCAGCATGTCAACAGCGAGATAGAACTAAATAACAGCCGACTTTACTGGCTATGCAGTTAATTCTAGTCCCTGCCACTCACTCCAAACTGTCTTCCTGACACTGAGGCCAAGTGTGGTTTGTTAGTTTTCTTGATCCTTAAGCTGTGGTTTCCCCTAGAGTAGAGAAATATTTCCTTATACTGAGTCATTTATGTTGACTGCATGGTCCCTATGAGCATTCGAATTTGTGACCTCATGGCCTAAGACTGATGAACCTCGGGAAAACCCAATTAGGGAACTGGAAGAGGAAGAAAATTGCTTGAAGAAGATCAAGAAAGAAAAGTCATATAGGTGAGATTGTAAAGAGGAGGACACTGCAATAACTAATGGAGAAGGATCCTTGAGGAAGCAGAAGTAATGGGATAAGAGCATGAGTGGAACAATTTTCCTTGGAAAAGAAGTTGCCAGGATAATTTGAGACAAGGCTCTCAGAATTCAAAAGAGATCCAGGCTACCATCATTATTTTTGATATATTAAAAAAATAACAAAGACATGTCAAAACAGGGTTTAAATATAGTAAGATGTTGTTGTAGCCCATGAGGGCTTTGCCAGTCTAGAGGCCAAAGAAGACACTGGGTATTGTCTGATACTTGAACTTTTATTCAGGGCTTACCAACAGGGTGGGAAGTTGGTATAGAGATCATGACGGTTCTCTCACGCCAGTCAGGCCTCGCACTCGCAGGGAAGTTGACCGCACGCTTCAAGAAGTGGCCAGTGGGTTATAAGGGTTTAAGACAAAGACATTCCTAAAGGTAGGAGAGCACAGACACGGGAACAGGGTCCTGTGACATGGGGGTGATGCAGGAAGGGGAGGAAAATTATAGGATGGGGCTTTGTAGATAACCTCAAGAGTGATAACATTTGGGAGCCAGGAAGCAGGTAGACTAGATTAATATTTGATGGTGGGAGGTCTGGAGTACATTTACATTTTGCTCTTTTGTGAGACCAAGAATTTCTCACCTCCTGCTTACTTCCCTTTTTACGTTTTAAAGTTACATTTTAAGGTTAATTTATGCTTTTCTCTTTACTGGCTTACAAAGACGATAGGTTAAACATTAGCTGCCCAGGTCGCACAGACTGCTGTGCGATGACGAGTTCTGCAAGCCTGTTTGCTCAGGCCAGGGGCTGCCACAGATGCTTTAAATGTTTATATGTAACATATTGGCATTTCTTACATCACCACAACTCCTCCATAATGTAATATAATGAAATATATTCACAAAATAAAATATTTGAAAATGTAATCAATAAGGTACTCTATATTCTATGGTCCAATACTAGGACGCAATTTTGAAGTTGCCTGATGAATGGCATTTTCTTCATTTTTGTCAGTTTATGTCTGGAACTGAATGTACAAACTTATCTAAGAAAACATGAAAAGTTTAAATACAGAGACCTTCACAAATGTGAGACTTGGCCAAAATGATTCTTCCTCTTAGAGATGTAGGGATTCTGAAACAGTAAGAATAGAAGGAGTGGAGGGAATGGGTATAATAGTCTTTTATTAGATATATATTTTGTGAATATAGATTTTTATATCATAAAGGAGACTTAAAATTTGGTAATCAATAATAAGTCTAGTAATCCAGCTTCTCCTTTTATTATAGATGAGGAAACTCAGAGAGCTAGTGACTTCTCCATAGATTTATGGTACTAGCAGTCTCCTAAAACTCCAGATCAGAATTTATGTCCTCTTTGGAGTTTCCCAGACTTGCCTGAATCATAAAATTACCCAGTGCCCTTGTTTAATACAGAGAAAACAGATTCCAACCTCACCCTAGACCTACTGGATCACAATCTCACACACCACCACCATCATCCTGACACACACATCACCTGGTGAGTGTTATTTTGGGAAACATAGCATCTAATGTATAACCCATTTATCTTTCCATGTTGACACTTGACTCTCATAACCACCACAATTTATAACATTTTAAAGATTGGAAATATTTGTAATTCATAAAATTAATTAGGTAGAAGATTTTATATAGTATGTGAGGATAAAGTTGTGGATTTAGCCTTACTCATCTACTTTACTCCAATTTCTGTTCAAGCTGAAACACTACATCTTTTCAGTCTGCGTCAAACTGTTCTGAGGCTGATTTTCTTTAGGGTTCTTTTTAGAATGGTTTCCCTGGAATCTGAGGACCTCTGGACTGCAGTTAACCTAGTTTACGCTCAGGAACCTCTTCATGGAGAATTTAAATATTCTTTAATTCATCTTGTCTTTCACCACTATTAACTTACCTTTGAAT